>NC_030686.2:21125321-21245592 GCF_000004195.4 Xenopus tropicalis
TGAGCTGAGCGCTGTGATTGCCAAGCCTCTTCACTTAATTTTTCAGGATTCATTGAGGTCTGGCATGGTGCCAAGAGACTGGCGGATTGCTAATGTGGTGCCGTTATTTAAAAAGGGATCCCGTTCTCAGCCTGAAAACTATAGGCCTGTTAGTCTGACATCAGTAGTAGGAAAACTTTTGGAAGGGGTAATAAGGGATAGGGTACTTGAATACATTGCAGTTCACAATACTATTAGTTTGTGCCAGCATGGTTTTATGCGTAACAGATCTTGCCAGACTAATTTGGTCGCCTTTTATGAGGAGGTGAGCAGGAACCTTGATGCTGGAATGGCAGTTGATGTCATCTACTTGGACTTTGCTAAAGCGTTTGATACAGTACCTCACAGAAGGTTAATGATCAAATTAAGGAATATTGGCCTAGAACATAATATTTGTAATTGGATAGAGAACTGGCTGAAGGATAG
This sequence comes from Xenopus tropicalis, assembly GCF_000004195.4. Classification (NCBI taxonomy): domain Eukaryota; kingdom Metazoa; phylum Chordata; class Amphibia; order Anura; family Pipidae; genus Xenopus; species Xenopus tropicalis. Next base: position 21,125,787 of record NC_030686.2, read on the forward strand.
AGTACAAAGAGTGGTTGTAAATGGAACATTTTCTAATTGGACCAGTGTGGTTAGTGGAGTACCGCAGGGGTCAGTCCTTGGGCCTTTGCTGTTTAACTTGTTTATTAATGACCTGGAGGTGGGCATAGACAGTACTGTGTCTATTTTTGCTGATGACACTAAATTGTGCAAAACTATAAGTTCCATGCAGGATGCTGCCGCTTTGCAGAGCGATTTGACAAAATTAGATAACTGGGCAGCAAACTGGAAAATGAGGTTCAATGTTGATAAGTGCAAAGTTATGCACTTTGGTAGAAATAATATAAACGCAAACTATCTACTGAATGGTAGTGTGTTGGGGGTTTCCTTAATGGAGAAGGATCTGGGGGTTTTTGTAGATCACATGTTGTCTAATTCCAGGCAGTGTCATTCTGTGGCTACTAAAGCAAATAAAGTGCTGTCTTGTATAAAAAAGGGCATTGACTCAAGGGATGAGAACATAATTTTGCCCCTTTATAGGTCCCTGGTAAGGCCTCACCTTGAGTATGCAGTGCAGTTTTGGGCTCCAGTCCTTAGGAAGGATATTAATGAGCTGGAGAAAGTGCAGAGACGTGTAACTAAACTGGTAAAGGGGATGGAAGATTTAAACTATGAGGTGAGACTGTCGAGGTTGGGGTTGTTTTCTCTGGAAAAGAGGCGCTTGAGAGGGGACATGATTACTCTGTACAAGTACATTAGAGGGGATTATAGGCAGTTGGGGGATGTTCTTTTTTCCCATAAAAACAATCAACGCACCAGAGGTCACCCCTTTAGATTAGAGGAAAGGAGCTTCCATTTGAAGCAGCGTAGGTGGTTTTTCACGGTGAGGGCAGTGAGGTTGTGGAATGCCCTTCCTAGTGATGTGGTAATGGCAGATTCTGTTAATGCCTTTAAGAGGGGCCTGGATGAGTTCTTGATCAATCAGAATATCCAAGGCTATTGTGATACTAATATCTACAGTTAGTACTAGTGGTTGTATTTATAGTTTATGTATGTGAGTGTATAGATTGGTAGGTGTGGGTTAGGTGTGCTGGGTTTACTTGGATGGGTTGAACTTGATGGACACTGGTCTTTTTTCAACCCTATGTAACTATGTAACTATAGTAAGTTAGGTTGATAAAAGACATACATCCATCGAGTTCAACCTTAATGCCTAGAAATAACTTGCTTAACTGCTAGTTGATCCAGAGGAAGGCACAAAAAACCCATCTGAAGCCTCTCTAATTTGCCGCAGAGGGGGAAAAAAAATCCTTCCTGACTCTAAGTTTGCAAGTAAATCTGACTTTACATAAAGACAAACCCCTCCACCATTTTTAATCTCTCTGTCCCTCCTAAAAAGTGTATAACCATTTAAATTCACGGCCCAGTCGCATTTTTCATCCCACCAGGTCTCAGTGATACCAATTAAATCATAATTTTCAATACCTGCAATAGCCTGCAGCTCCCCTAATTTACCCAACAAGCTTTGCGCATTAGCCAGCATACAGCAGAGATTATTACTTCTCCCTCTGATGGTTACATTAGTTAACGGAAAGTTAAACTGGCCATACACGCACCGATAATATCGTACGAAACCTCGTTTTGTACGATATTCGGTGCGTGTATGGCGAGTCGACCGATATCGCAGGAGGCGCCTCAGCAAAATTTGTCATCAGGGCTGAATCGGCAGAAGGAGGTAGAAATCCTATTGTTTCTACCTCCTTATCTGCCATTTCAGCCCTGAGCGGTTAGTGGCTGATTGAACGATATTTCATGCGACCGCGTGTGGCCACCTTTAGAGCTAAGGTGAAAATTAGTCTGTTTCCCTTGTAACAATGGAAGCCCCTTATCTGATAAACTATATGCCCCCTCACTCCTCCCCAACAACCCTTTACTAGTCCCACTGCCCGTCTACACTAGCTTTCCCATAAAACTCTAGCTCACCCACCCCCACCCCCTTGTCTAGTTTAAACACTCCTCCAGCCTCCTCCCCTAGCACAGCAGACCCCCTTCCATTGAGGTGCAATCCGTCACAGCTGTATAGATTGTAACCCAAGGAAAAGTCAGCCCAGTACTCTAGGAACCCAAGCCCTTCCTTCCTACACCAAGATTTCCGCCACTCATTTAGCTCCCTAAGCTCCCGCTGTCTTCCTATACTTGCACGTGGCACCGGCAAAATTTCTGAAAAAATGACATTGGAGGACCTTTGCTTAATCTTAGAGCCTAGATCCCTGAACCCACTCTTTAAGGTCCTCCACCTACCGTTCATTTTGTCGTTAGTACCGATATGTACCAAGACAGCTGGCCAGCCCCCTCCCAATAATTTGTCAACCCGATCAACTACATGCCGAACCCTGGCACCAGAGTTTTACCCTGTCCACTTTCCTAATGATCGAATACTTTACAACCATCTGTTTAGGCCTAGCTCTGCTCTCTTCCCCACCACTACTAACCGGCTGTTAGAGAGATCAGCCTCATCTAGAACCGCCAGTCCAGAGTTCATGCTCCCATCTTCTTCACAAAATCTGGCAAATTTGTTGGAATGCGCAAACCCTGGCGCAGGCTCCCTCTTCCTTTTCCCCACACTAGATTGTCTTAACTGTCACCCAGCTTATTGCCTTATCATGCTTTCGCTGCTCCCCTCCCCCCAAACTATCTGACCCCACTAGCTCTTGCTCAGTAAGCAAGATAGTCCTCTCAAGATTGTCAATCGAACGCAGTGTTGCAACTTTTCCTATAGGGCTCTAACGCGAGCCTCTAAAGTGGCAATTCGCTCACAACCACAACAGAGATATGCACTTTGGAACTGTTGTTCCACAACTGCATACACGTGGCAGGCTGTGCACTGTGTCAAACCTTCAATGTTGCTGCCACTCATTCTCCCAGTTACAGTTAAACAGAATTAGTTGAAAAGACTTGAAATAAATGCAAACTTAGTACCTTGTTTTAAATTCCCTTAGTTTGTAACTCCTGTGTTTATAACTCCACTTACAGAGAGAGCCCCACTAACTCCTGTGTTTATAACTCCACTTACAGATCCCCACTAACTCCTGTGTTTATAACTCCACTTACAGAGCCCCACTTAAAGAGCAATCACTTACAGAGCACCTACCACCAGAGCAAGCTCCACTGGAGTGCCAGTAGGTCTATTTATACAGTCTATCCAGGTGAACTAATCAAACCCCACCCACCTCACACTGAGGGTAATTACAAAGGAATGTAACTTCTGACAAACCTGCTGTAAGCCTTATAGTTCACCAAACTTTGTAAATTATCAGCAAAAACAGCAAATACTTTCGAAAAAAATAAACCCAACAGTTAAACACAAAGATTTTGAATGAAGTTAATAAAAAATACTTATCACTTTTTTGTTGCAGTGAAAAGCAAGTTGATTCAACCAGCCACCAGCCTGTTAGTAAGCAAGCTCACTGGAGTGCCAGTAGGTCTATTTATACAGTCTGTCCAGGTGAACTAATCAAACCCCACCCACCTCAAACTGAGGGTACTTACAAAGGAATGTAACTTCTGGCAAACCTGCTGTAAGCCTTATAGTTCACCAAACTTTGTAAATTATCACCAAAACCAGCAAATATTTAAAAAAAAATTAAACCCAACAGTTTAATGCTCCATACATGCAAGTTCAGAGCTGTCTTTCCCAGCATTTTTGGAGGTTTTGCCAGTGCCATGCACAAGCTTAGGGAGATAGCGGGTATTTAGGGAGCGTGGCTAAAGTCTTTGTCGGAAGGAAGGGTTTGGGTTGGCACTGGGATGACTTTTCTCTGGGGTCCAATCTATATAGCCGATGACCAATGACAAAGTTAGAGGACGGAGGTCCTCAAGAAGGCAACGGGAGCTTAGGGAGATTAATGTGTGGCTGGGAGATTGGTGCAGGTAGCAGGGCTTCGGGTTTCTGGAGAATTGGGCTGATTTTTCAATCGGCTACATGCTCTTTGCCAGGGATGGGCTGCATCTCAATGATGATGGTGCAGCTGCTTTGGGGGAGAAGATGGCTAGAGGGTTGGAGGAGATTTTAAACTAGGCGTCGGGGGGGGGTTGAGGGTGCAGCGAGTAATTTTATGGTAGACAGGATAGAGGAGATAGTGGGCATAGTAAGGGAAAATGGGGGAGGAGACTTGCTCTGATAATGGCAGGGAGGACCATAATTTGTTTATGCGTCATTCTCACTCTGGTACTAGTATTAAATGTATGTCTACTAATGCAAGGAGTCTGACTGGTAAAATGGGAGAGCTGGAGGTACTAGCGTTGGAGCAGAAATATGATATGATATGATTGGCGTTGCTGAAACAAGGTTGAATTATTCGCATGACTGGGCAGTTAATATTGGAGGTTATACATTGTTTTGGAGGGATAGGGGCAATAGAAAAGGAGGAGGGGTGTATCTGTTCGTTAAGCAGGAATTAAAAGCAAATATAAAGGAGGAAATGATAGTGGTAACAGAGGGAGCTGAAGCCTTATGTATGTTTGTAGAGTATGTATAACTTTATTTATAAAGCACCACAAGGGTACGCAGCGATGTACAATCTTAAAATATACAAAATTACACACAGGGAGGACAAGTGTTATAATAAATACGATAAATAAGTATAAATACACAGGGAGTAAGTGCCATGTGGTATGAGACACAGTAGGAAGGAGGTCCCTGCCCCGTAGAGCATCCAGTCTAAGTGGTTGGGTAACATACAGGCACAAATTGGAAGGTAAGAGTGCACTAGGTATGGGCATTTGCCCTTAAAGGAGAAAGAAAGGTAAAAACTAAGTAAGCTTTATCAGAAAGGTCTATGTAAATACAGCCATAAGCACTCGAAAAAAACGCTGCACTGACTTCTTTGAAAAAAGATTAGTCGTGCCTGTAATTCCTGTGCCAGAGACACGCAGCTTTCTGTTTTCTGCTCTTTCCTGCTCCCCCTCCCAAAAGAATGCTAAGAACTCACTCCCCCTCCTTAGGAATGTGGATCTGAGCCATCAGCAGGAAGCTGACTCGTAGTCTAACTAACAGAGCATGTTCACTTGGTCTGGGTGTCTGTGCAGGAGTGAGGCATTATGGGAACTTTCTTTACACAGCTCAGCGTTTTTTCTTCCTGTTTGGCTTCTGATCATCTGAACAGGTGAATGATGGGGAGACTTAAAGGACAATGAAAGGTTAAAATAAATTAAAAGTAAGTCTAAAGGCATTCTTTTTAAGTACTTACTGCATATCTAAATTTCCAGATCCCTGCTTGCTTCTCCGAGATATGGTGCTGGCAGCCTACAGCAGTGTGAAGACTCAAGAGACATCACTGAAATCTCTCTTCCCTTCCTGTAGGCTGCCAGTGGCAGCCTTCCTATTCTCTGAGCATGTGTGTAACTTGAGCCTGTCTCCTGTTCTGAGCTACACATGCCCACCAGCCAATCAGAAGCAGATCTGGCAGAGGGGAGTGGGGGAGGGAATGAAACACATGTGCAGTATAAAGCAAGGAGGGAGAATAACTTTTTAGAGATGGCTGCCTGTTCTAGAAAATGTGAAGTAAGCGTGACTGAGTAAATATTTGATTAGGTGAGCTAAAAGTGTAGCGTTTTTACTAAACAATAGGACTATTGGGCAGTATGCTTTTTAAATTTTGACTTGCGTTCTCCTTTAAGGGCACTATTGAGAGAACTGATGGTATGCCTGCAGGTTGAGATTTACTCTTTACTAGCCTTTCCTTCTCCTTTAAGCGCAGGACTAGGCAAAATAATGTTTTAGTGCTCCAGAAGGTAGCAACTGAGTTTTATCTTAACCCTTTCACTGCCAGCCGTTTTGGTCCAAGTGGAACTTGGACCAAAACTACTGCCAGGCAGTTTTTGAACATTTTGCACTGTTTCACTTTAGGGGCCTTTCCTTGGGGAGACTTTTAGTTTACCCAGGTAAACAATAATTCCAATTCGGTAATAAGATATAGGCTTCTAAATGTCTAAAAAATGAAAAAAAAACATTTTCCAAAATATAAACACATACGCCAGAAATAAAAATAATTTTATGCATGAAAATACAACTGATTTGGAAAGTACCATGTCTCCTGAACGCGCCAGTACCAAATATATACAGGTCCTTTTCAAAAAATTAGCATATTGTGATAAAGTTCATTATTTTCTGTAATGTACTGATAAACATTAGACTTTCATATATTTTAGATTCATTACACACAACTGAAGTAGTTCAAGCCTTTTCTTGTTTTAATATTGATGATTGTGGCATACAGCTCATGAAAACCCAAAATTCCTATCTCAAAAAATTAGCATATTTCATCCGCCCAATAAAAGAAAAGTGTTTTTAATACAAAAAAAGTCAACCTTCAAATAATTATGTTCAGTTATGCACTCAATACTTGGTCGGGAATCCTTTTGCAAAAATGACTGCTTCAATGCGGCGTGGCATGGAGGCAATCAGCCTGTGGCACTGCTCAGGTGTTATGGAGGCCCAGGATGCTTCAATAGCGGCCTTAAGCTCATCCAGAGTGTTGGGTCTTGTGTCTCTCAACTTTCTCTTCACAATATCCCACAGATTCTCTATGGGGTTCAGGTCAGGAGAGTTGGCAGGCCAATTGAGCACAGTAATACCACGGTCAGTAAACCATTTACCAGTGGTTTTGGCACTGTGAGCAGGTGCCAGGTCGTGCTGAAAAATGAAATCTTCATCTCCATAAAGCTTTTCAGCAGATGGAAGCATGAAGTGCTCCAAAATCTCCTGATAGCTAGCTGCATTGACCCTGCCCTTGATAAAACACAGTGGACCAACACCAGCAGCTGACATGGCACCCCAGACCATCACTGACTGTGGGTACTTGACACTGGACTTCAGGCATTTTGGCATTTCCCTCTCCCCAGTCTTCCTCCAGACTCTGGCACCTTGATTTCCGAATGACATACTTTGGACCACTGAGCAACAGTCCAGTGCTGCTTCTCTGTAGCCCAGGTCAGGCGCTTCTGCCGCTGTTTCTGGTTCAAAAGTGGCTTGACCTGGGGAATGCGGCACCTGTAGCCCATTTCCTGCACGCGCCTGTACACGGTGGCTCTGGATGTTTCTACTCCAGACTCAGTCCACTGCTTCCGCAGGTCCCCCAAGGTCAGGAATCGGTCCTTCTCCACAATCTTCCTCAGGGCCCAGTCACCTCTTCTCGTTGTGCAGCGTTTTCTGCCAACTTTTTCCTTCCCACAGACTTCCCACTGAGGTGCCTTGATACAGCACTCTGGGAACAGCCTATTTGTTCAGAAATTTCTTTTTGTGTCTTACCCTCTTGCTTGAGGGTGTCAATGATGGCCTTCTGGACAGCAGTCAGGTCGGCAGTCTTACCCATGATTGCGGTTTTGAGTAATGAACCAGGCTGGGAGTTTTTAAAAGCCTCAGGAATCTTTTGCAGGTTTTTAGAGTTAATTAGTTGATTCAGATGATTAGGTTAATAGCTCGTTTAGAGAACCTTTTCATGATATGCTAATTTTTTGAGATAGGAATTTTGGGTTTTCATGAGCTGTATGCCACAATCATCAATATTAAAACAAGAAAAGGCTTGAACTACTTCAGTTGTGTGTAATGAATCTAAAATATATGAAAGTCTAATGTTTATCAGTACATTACAGAAAATAATGAACTTTATCACAATATGCTAATTTTTTGAAAAGGACCTGTATAGTTTTATAGAGATTTCTCACTTGTATAGGTCAAAGACTCCCAGCAATACACCAGATTTCCAAAACAGTGCTCCAGAAAGCTGCATACTTTAGCAATTTTACCAAAATCAACACATTTACATCATTTTATGTAGGATAAAGCCAGTAAAAAGTACGCTCACCCCAGAAAGTCATATATTTTTGGAAAGTACACATTCCCCGAATCTAAAATGGGTGCCCATGTCTTTCTACTCCAAAGTACCAAGCCGCAATGCTTTCCTTAAGTTGACAATTTTGATAACATTTCCAAAAATCACCTCAAAACTTCCAATATGCAGCATCTTATTTTCTACAGGTCATTAGGTACCAAGATAAAACACCCTAAATATGAACCCCAGAGGTCTACCGAACAGTTTGATGCCCACTGTGCATAGGTTTATCAAAGCACATGGCACTTAGAGACCCTAAAATATGCCTTGTGCACACTAATTTCATGGCTTAACAAATAGGAACATCAGAGGTCTACTGAACAGTTTGATGCCCTATTTGCATAGATTTACCAAACTATGTTGCGTACAGGGGCACCCAAATAAAAATAGTGCATATGAATTTTCACAAATGACGCTCCAGCTTGTGCAATTTTTGCATAATGTGTATTATGTGCCATAAGACCCCCTAACAGTAGAGAGACCCTAGAAAACCATATATTTTCCGAAAATACACATTCTGACAAAACAAAAATGGGTAAATACATCTTTCTACTGCAAACTACCAAACTACAAAGCTATGATAAACAAAACGTTTTTTATAACATTTCTGAAAATTGTAACAAAGCTTACATAATGGGGCAAAATGCACCCCACATTTCATAACGTAGCAACAAAAAACACTCTAAATATGAACGCCAGAGGTCTACTGAACAGTTTGATGCCCAATATGTATAGATTTACCAAACTATGTGCTAAACTCCAAAAAAAAATCACTAAAATTAATGTTTTTATTTTTCTAGAGATATCTGCAATCAGAATCACAGTTTGAGTATTTTGGCTTGGGCAAATTAGTCAAGCGAACAACAACTATGCATAACTGAAAATGCAATAAAATGGCTAAAAATGCAATAAAATCACAGAAGTAATAAAAACACCAAAATAATACACAAAAGGTATTGCGCAGTGTGGTTAGCGAATACGCTATCTGCAATGGCAATAAAACATTGTTTTTCAGGCAAGAATAAAAACAATGTGTGCAACCCCCCCCCCCCCCCCAAAATGTATTTATGTGTGTAAGTGTAAGAATAAGTGTGTGTTTATGTGGCACTAACCTGGGGACAAGAAGCTAGATATTGCAGGAGGGATGCAGGGACAGCAGCTGCAGTCTTTTAAGTTGGATGCAGTGAGTGGGCGGCACAGGAAGGGAGGGGGGAGAGCAGGAAAAGCCAGGCATGTAGAATCTACGTGTCTGGCTTTTCCTAAGGGGCCCCTGGGCGATCGCGACCCTGGGGGCACTCATTCTCCACCCCCATGTGCTCGTTGTCTAGGGGGTTCTTTACCTTGCTCTTGTTCTCTGCACTCTGATTAAGTGGCGAGTGCAGAGAACGAGTGCAAAATAAATAAAACATAGCTCCTACGTGCTTGGCGCCGAACAACTTTTTATGCCAGCACATAGGAGCTACGTTGTTGGCAGGGAAAGGGTTATAGGGAGTGGGTGAGTGTTCCCTACAGAGGGATTCAGGGATAGAGTTTCAGAGGTAAGGAGCATCGAGATAGAAATGTTTTAGACAAGAGAGGGTAGTGGGTGTGGATGGTGTAAAAAGATGGAGGCTCTGAGAGGAGCGGAGGAGACGACCAGGAACCTGCAAAGAGACCACTGAAGAAATGTAGTGAGGAGCAGAGGAGTGAAGGGCTTTGAATGTTAGCAGAAGGATTTTGTATGCTATCCTTTGCTTAACAGGCAGCCATGCTAGAGAGCTTAAGTGAGGCTGAGCAGGTTCCCTCTTAGGAGAGAGCACGCAGATCCTGGCAGCAGAGTTTAAGATTGATTGTAGGGGAGAGAGGTGGAAGTCTGGGAGGCCGGTTAGTACGAGATTGCAGTAATCTAAGCGGGAAAAGATAAGGGCATGGATTAAGTGTTTTAGCTGTTACTTGTGAAAGAAAGGGGCGTATCTTAGAAATATTGCGGAGGAAAAATCAGCAGGTTTTGGCATTGTTATTAATATGGTTAGAGCCTTATGGGTTGAGCTTCTCACAGATAGTAAAGAATCCACCAAATTAATGGTAGGGGTATGCTATAGACCCCCTAATGTAAGCGAAGAGGAAGAGACTCAGCTCCTGTTGCAAATAGAAAAGGCTGCTAGTTTGGGGCAAGTGATAATAACGGGGGATTTTAATTATCCTGATTAACTGGAGCAATAGTACTGGCAGGGAACAAGTTTTATAAACTTGTTGCATGACAACCAGGAGATAGCTGTAGTACAAGTTGATTCAGGGACTGGTCCGATTGCCATCTTGGAGTCAGGAAGTATTTTTTTCCCCTCTGCGGCAAATTAGAAAGGCTTCAGATGGGGTTTTTTTTGCCTTCCTCCGTATCAACTAGAAGTTAGACAGGAATATATAGGCATTATGGTTGACCGTGATAGAGGTGCATCTTTTTCTCAACCTGACTGTTACTATGAATGATTCTTTTTTGGAACTGGTGATATCTAATAATACTAAACTCATCTCTAACATTTGTGTGGCTGAGCATTTAGGGAACAGTGATCACAACATGGTTTCCTTTGAGATAATGCTGCAGAGACAGCTCTATAAGGGAGTAACTAAAACACTCAATAGTAGACACACAGACTTTGCCAGTATAAGGGCATCACAGCAATGTGTCAACTGGAAAAGGTTTTTCACAGGGTTAAAACGAAAGGAAAATGGAATATCTTTAAAATGTTGCTTAGCAAGTATACAGATCAGTATATTCCCCTTGTAAGCAAGGAAAGGTATCGCAAAGCAAAACCTTCATGCATACCTCCCAACAATTGAAAAATAAAAAGAGGGACAAAAAGATTTGTCGCGCGCAGCACAGCAAATTTTTGACCACGCTCACTTTTGTGGCCATGCCCCAATTACCACACCCCATCCTTTTTTTTTTTTTTTCAAAAAATACTCCTTTTATATAGTTAAAATGGAGGGATCAGACGCAAAATGTGCTATACCCTCATACTGTACTACCTAAGGAAAACAATCTAGCAACTCCTACATATAAAATACAAATATAGAGAGAAGGCAGTCAGTTAGAAGTGAGTTATAACTATGTACCAGTTTTGCCCCCCCATACACAGTACCCCCCATACACAATGCCCCCCATAGACAGTACCCCCCCATAGAAAGTGCTCCCATACATAGTGCCCCAATTGCCCCCATACACAGTGCCCCCAACTGGCCCCACAGAAAGTGCCCCCATAGACAGTACACCCCATACACAGTGCCCCATAGAAAGTACCCCCCATACACAGTTCCCCCAAATGCCCCCATAGACAGTACCCCCCACAGAAAGTGCCCCCATAGACAGTACACCCCATACACAGTGCCCCCATAGAAAGTACCCCCCATACGCCGTGCCCCCATAGAAAGTGCCCCCAATTGAGACAGGGCCCCCTCCATACACAGTGTCCCCAGTTGAGACAGTGCCCCCTCCATACACAGTGCTTACTTCTTCTTCAGCTGCTCCTCTGCGTATGCGGCTCCTTTCATGGCGTTGACAGGCCCTATTATAAGGTTGGCCCCGTGCGTACGTGTGACGTCAATACGCACGGGGCGCAACCTTATAAAAGGGCTTGTCACCGCTGAACAAGGAGTCGCATACGCAGAGGAGCCGCTGAATAAGAAGGATGGCCGGCTGCAGCCAGCGCATCGCGCTGTCCCGGATACTTCAATGAATGTTCCGCATTTCCGAACTATGCGGGACAGCGGGATGGGCTATCAAAACCGGGACTGTTTTATGGTTGAATAAAAGTGTTAGTGTTGAGGTTGGTAAGGAAAAAAACATGCTTTTAAAGCTTTCAAGTTAGCTGGGACAGCAGAAACTTTCATCAGGTACAAGGAAGCAAATAAAGCATGCAAAAAGGCTATCAGACAAGCTAAAATTGAAATGGAAAGGGGTACTGCAGCTAGTAGAGATGTAGCGAACCTCACAAAAAAAGTTTGCGAACCCGTTCGCGAACTTCCGCCAAAAAGTGCGAACTTTGCGAACCCCATAGACTTCAATGGGAAGGCGAACTTTAAAAGCTAGAAAAGCCATTTCTGGCCAGAAAACTGATTTTAAAGTTTTTTAAAGGGTGCCACGACCTGGACAGTGACATGCCGGAGGGGGATCAAGGGCAAAAATGTCTCTGAAAAATACGTTGTTGACACAGCGTTGCGTTTTGAGCTGTAAAGGGCAGAAATCACACTACATTTCTAAACTTGTGTAATAAACTGCTTTCAAACTTCCGGCGTCTACATGCCAATCAAGTCGTGTAAAGGTTACAGCCGGTTCACACGCAAAGACAAAACGCCGCAGTAGTGGATACGGAATATATTATTGCTGGTGGAAAAACATCGCTCAGGTGATTTTATTGCAATGCAATGTCACTACTATGTGTAATGTGTTTGGTGCACTACTATGAACAATAGCAAACAGCACTGGACACATTAAAGAACAGTAATTTAAATTAAAAAAAATTAATAATAAAAAAAAAGTGATCTCTGGTTGGTGCTGGGGGTGAACTACTAGGAGCAGCACACCAGTCCCACACAGCTAGACTAATAGCACTCGGCTCTATAAATTACAGTAGCAAAGTAAAAAAACACAAATAAAAAAAAATGATGTTTATGTGTGGTTGGTGCTTAGTGCACTACTATGAGCAGCACACCTGTCTCCAACACACACAGACGGAGCTGCAGTACACAATGAAAAGAAGAGTAACAGTAATCAGAAAATAAAAGCAGTCCTTACAAGGACTATTGGGTTACAGCAGATGAGATCAGCAGGACAGCTGCCCACAGCAGCTACATACAGAGCAGTAGAAAGTAGATTACTAGTCAGCAAAGTTACCTAAACTCTCCCTCAAATCCCTGCACAGCTCTCTCCCTATGCTAACTCATCAAGCACACACAGGCAGAATGTAAAATGGCTGCTGGGCTTCGGTTTATATATGGAAGGGAGTGGTCCGGGGGTGGTCCAGGAGGGAGAGCTGCCTGATTGGCTGCCATGTATCTGCTGGCTCTGGGGTGAGAGGTCAAAATTTGGCTCCAGCTAAGGCGAACCCAAAATTGCGAAAATCGCTAAAAGTTTGCGAACTTGCGAACACCCGATTTTCGTGCGAATTAGTTCTCCGGCGAACAGTTCGCTACATCTCTAGCAGCTAGGAGTAAAAGGAATCCAAAATGATTTTTTAAATATGTAAATAGTAAAAAAATGAAGCAAGAAGGTATGGGACCCTTATTACTGGGGGGTCAGTTGGTTGATGTGAACAGGGAAAAAGCATTTTGAACTCTTATTTTTCATCTGTCTATACAACTGAGGAGCCAGCTAATGAAGGCTTCCCTTTTAATAGACCCAATTCTATTAGTACTACTACTAGTGCATGCATGGGTCACTCAGGAGGAAATAAAGAGACCTGAAGATGTAAAGGTAAACAAAGGTTCAGGACCAGATGGTATTCATCCCAGGGTATTAAATGTATGTATGTATGTATAACTTTATTTTATTAAATAGCTTAGATCTGTGATTGCCAAACCTTTCTACTTAATTTTTCAGGATTCATTGAGCTCTGACATGGTGTCGAGAGATTGGCGAATTGCTAATGTTATTTAAAAAGGGATCCAATTCTCAGCCTGAAAACTATAGGCTTGTTAGCCTGACATCAGTAGTAGGAAAGCTTTTGGAAGGGTTAATAAGGAATAGGGTACTTGAATACATTGCAAATCACAATACTGTAAGTTTGTGCCAGCATGGCTTTATTCGTAACAGATCTTGCCAGACTAGTTTAATTGCTTTTTATGAGGAGGTGAGCAGGAAGCTGAAATGGCAGTGGCAGTCATCTGTCTACTTAGATTTTGCTAAAGTGTTTTATAAAGTACCTCACAGAAAGTTAATGATAAAATTTAGGAATATTGAAAACATAGAACATAATATTTGTACTTGCATAGAATACTGGCTGAAAGATAGATTACAAAGAGTGGTGGTAAATGGGACATTTTTTAATTGGCCCAGTGTTGTTAGAGTGGAGTACCGCAGGGGTCAGTCCTTGGTTCTTTTGCTTTTAATTTGTTTATTAATGACCTGGAGGTGGGTGTCATGCTGGAGAAGTAAGGTCCAGCATAAAAAAGGGTTAGGCTTTCAATTTAGAAAGTATCTTTGGAATCCACATTTGAGGGAAACCCCTCACAACAGGGGGTAATTCACAAATACCCCCCTAAAAGACGCTGAAGACGGACTGTCTGACTGTGAGGTGTGAAGAGCCAGACAGGGACAAATGAATCAACAAGGTAACTCAATTATCATACCTGTGCTACAGTGGAGTGATCCATCTCAGGGCAGATTTTTTTTTATGCATTTGTAACATAAAACATAAAATTGGTTCTACAAGCGTGTTCTTTTCATGCCAGGATATAAACGGTACATTGGGTTAGATAATCAGTAATGTCCTACTCGGCATAGTGTTCAGATTCCTGTTAAAGAAAGGAAGGATTTGGGATTACCGTGGAGGTTCAAATTCCCAGGGAGGACCATGTGGCCTTATTCCATGGCTTCAACCCATGTTCCCTATACCTTGTCATATTTTTGAGGGCATCCTCTTGCTATGTAGGTGAGTTGTATCAGTGGCAGAAGGGCTTTAAGTAAATTGAGCCAGCTGGCAATTGTTGGGGCAGAGTGTGCCATCCATTGAAAGAGGATAGTTTTCCTGGCATAAAACAATAATGTTCTAAAGAGGATGCGCGATGTTGATTTGGGAGTAATGTTATTCAATCCAAAGGTTTGCCTACTTGGCATTGTGGATATTTTAGGTAGGGATGTTGTGTTTTGGATGTGGTCTAGGTCCTGGTTCCAAAAGTGATTATATTTGTGGGCATGACCACATTAAGTGAAAGTAGTTGGCCTCTGGGGTACCACATTTAGGGCACTGAGACGAGTTGCGGATTCCCATACGATATAGTAGTAACGGGGTCAGATGGAGTTTATGTATGATTTTGTACTGGATTACAGGGCAGATTCTTAGTTTATATTTCTTTAGGCCCATAAAATAAATATCTTTTGCTAAAGATAAAAATCATGGCACCCAGCCATTAGCTTGAAGCTAGGTCTCCCCACAGACTCCAAACACTCCCATGTGATGATTATCCAGCTCCGTCTCCAAAGATATATGCCTTTGGGGACAGAGCTGCCCCCGGAACAGGAATCACACAGGACCATTCTATTGGTGATGTATGTAGGTTTCTGCATTTTTATCCCTTTTAATTTTATAACTGTTTGCAACCTGTATGTCATTTTGTAACCTTAACTGTTTTATATAATATATATGCACTGTCCACTTTGGATTATTAAATATAAAATTTAATAAAGACAAAAAGGAACACCAAGAGCCCCAATAGTGTAATATGTTTTTACAACGAGTAATGGTAGAGTAAACAAATTAATACTCACAAGCCAGGGTTACCATTAGGCAACCACTGTATAGGCAGGTGGGGAGATTATCCTGACCCCACTCAGGAATAAGAAGTCGCTCTCTGTAGAAGAAAGAAAAATGGGATGACACCCCTCCACTCGGGGTGGACTCGATATAATGATAAGACAAAACAGAGGCGCCAAAAGGATAAAATTAGCTAAAAACACTTAAAAACCCAATGGGTAATTCAGAGGAGGTAGTAGTGAACTTACCTCCTCCAGGCAGATACCAACAAAAGTGGTAATTTTCAATAATAATTTATTCACTACAATATTGCAACACCTTTCGCAGGCTTTTCCTGCTTCATCAGGCAATCTAGAATAGGAGCAAAAAAACAACAGTGTCTTTGTATAAACACACTGTTAGGCACCCCCAAGTGACTTTAATCGCTTACCTTGTACCCCGGGCTGGTGCCCGTTAGGAGAAAACAGCACCAGCCGGGGGTACCTGTAGCAGAGCGCTTCCTCCTTCCAGCTTCGTTTTGCAATGACTAAACGACATGCGCAGTAGAGTGAAAAGCCGCCTTTTCTGTTTAAGTTCGGCCTTTCACTCTACTGCGCATGCGCGCGCGAGCAAAGCAGGAAGGAGGAAGTGCTGCAGCTACCCCAGGCTGGTGCTGTTCTCTCCGAACAGGGGTAAAAGGTAGGCGATTTAAGTCACTTGGGCGTGCCTAACATTTTGTCACCCCCAAGTGACTTTGCCTTTCCTTCTCTTTTAAGAAGGATATTGAGCTGGAGAGAGTACAGAGACGTGCAACTAAACTGGTAAAAGGGATGGAAGATTTAAACTTTGAAGTTAGACTGTCAAAGTTGGGGTTGTTTTCTCTGGAAAAAAGGCGCTTGCGAGGGGATATGACTACTCTGTACAAGTACTTTAGAGGGGATTATAGGCAGATATTTTTTTACCATAAAAAAGGCCAAGCGCACCAAAGGCCACCCCTTTAGATTGGAGGAACAGAACTTTCATTTGAAGCAGCATACGTAGTCCGGGGAAAGCTTAGGGCATCAGAGATATAGTTGATGATTTCCTTCCAAAAGTCCTGCACAGCTGTACAGTTCCAGAACATATGCATACTGTATATGAGCCAGTTTCTCGGTCACATTTTATACAGGTATCTGGGGTGTGAGGAAACATCTTGGAAAGTCTGTGTGGTGTAAGTTATACCCAGTTTAGGAACTTCATTTGTATATACCTGTTCGCTAATGATATTGTCAGGTCTGGAATTTGCTTTAAAGCATTTACCAACATTTCTTCAGTTAAGCTAGGCATGTCACGCATCCATTTCTCACGTACCTTGGCCAGGGGGTCTGGGTTGACCTGCCATAGGATGGTGGAATACCAGGATAGGGGCTTGGTGAGGTTTTCCCTGCGTATGTATTTTTCTAGGGTGGTTTCTTTCAATTCTACCGGTCTGGTGGGAAATTGGGAGTGAAAAGCGTGTTGAAGGTAATTAAAGTGCATTGTTTGTGGGATTTGGTGACTTTCTCTAAGTGCTTGGAATTGTTTGATGTCTCCATTCGCTAATTGCAGTTGTTTAACCCCATAGGAGGCCCATTGGGCAATGTTGGGTAGGTAGGTAGGTAAGGTTGGGTAAAAACAGTTGCCCCATAGTGGTGTCCAACGTGACCACACTTGTTGTGGGCCTTGGACATGTTTGAGGGCCTTTTGAAAAGCAGTAATAACTGCATAGGGGTGGTGGCTGTGTAGTGTTGAGAGTTTCCTCTATATGGTAGGTTTGCTAGTGCTTCGAGTGAACCCAAGATATTGGTTCGAGTAGCGTGGATGTGTTATCCCGGTGTGGGGTTAACCACCAGTGCACATAAATTAATTGGCTGGCCAGGTAATATAGTCTCATGTTGGGTAGGGCCAGGCCTCCCTGGGTGACAGAGGCTTGCTGGGTTTTTAAGCTTATGCAAGGGTGTTCTCCTGAACCTTAGGATCAGGGAGTCAATGTGTTTAAACCATTTGGCAGGAGGAGGTACTGGCTAGTTATGAAAGATATATAAGAATTTTGGGATAAATACCATTTTTAGTAGGTTAATTCTTCCCGGCAGGGTGAGGGGTAGCTGTGCCCATGTATCTATTTTGTTGGATAGGTTTTGGACTACTTCTTCAAATTTGGTATGTTGCTTGTTAATGACCACCCCCAGGTATTTAAATGATTGTACCACTTGTAATTGTCCAATCTGCTTTACTTGGGGTGGGGGAAGTGGATCTATTGGAAAGATTAGTTATTTTGTTTGGTTCACTCGTAGTCCTGAGTAGGTACCAAATTCCTCTATCTGGGACAATGCATTTGCTTCATTCGGGTTGGCCAAATAGAAAAAGTATCATTAAATGTGGATGATATACTTTTATATTAGTCTGCCGGCCTGTAATCCCAGTATGTTGGGGGAGTCCCTGAGTAGTCTTGCTAAGGGCTCTATTGCCAGAGCAAATAGCAATGGTGAAAGAGGGCACCCCTGCCTCGTTCCGTGCTCAAGTGGGAGGGGGTCAGTTAGCCTCCCATTAACCAAAACCCTTGCTTGAGGTTGCCAATAGAGTGCCCTTACCCAGGCCCTGTATCTGCCACCTAGTCCAAAACGTCGGAGGATTTCCCACAAATAGCTCCAAGACACTGTATCAAAGGCTTTAGCTGTATCAAGGGATACCACTATTCTGTTCCCTTTGTTGTCATGGTCATATTCTAGATTGTTAAATAGCCGTCTGATATTAATGTCTGTAGCGTTCTGTGGCATAAATCCGGTTTGGTCAGGATGGTTTACAGATCTTACAATTCGTTTTAGCCTGTTAGCTAACACTTTTGCAAAAATTTTTGTATCACAGTTTAGTAAGGATATGGGGCGGTAGGAACCACAGTCGTCTGGGGGTTTGCCTACTTTAGGAATGAGTGTGATATGTGCCATGTAGCATGATTCTGGGAGAACATTGGTGTCTGTTATGTTACTGTATAAGGTGCATAGTTTGGGGGACAGTATTTGAGAGTGGGCTTTGTACCATTCAGCTGGGAGGCCGTCTGGGCCAGGGGTACGGGCAGGTGGCATATCTGCAATTGTTTCTTCTATCTCCTCTATAGTGATATCTCTGTCTAGGTGCATTTTACTGTCTCGTGGGATAGAGGGGAGTTCTATACTGTCTAGGAAATTACATAGTTGTTCTTGTGGGAGTGGGGGAAGTGCTGCATATGTACTTTGGAAGTGTTCTTTGAAGCGTTCCACTATTTGTTCTTGTTGTGAGAGTATGTTTCCGTTATCATCTTTGATGTTTGCTATTACATTATGGGGGTTATCATCTTTAGCTAATATTGCAAGTAGCTTCCTGTTTTTTCCCCCTTTCTCAAACCAGGAGGCTTTACGGTATAGTTCTCTTCGAGAGAACTTTTCCACATACAGTGAGTCGAGGTGCCTCTGCGCATTCGCCAGCTCCTCTTTGTAGGCGTTATTAGGGTCAGTTACTACCTTTTGTTCTGCTTTTTTCGGGGATATTTTTTTTTTTTAAAGGTTTATTTTTCTTTTAATTGATAGTGAAATAAAATGTTAACATAAACAAACAGGTTACATATGTGAATATGAGTGGTTGGTACATGGTTACTTTACACAGTACAAGTTAGTTATACAGATTTGTTATCATGAATACAGTTTTGTTGCATAGTGTTGATACGGACGCGGTTCTTTTAGGGGGTGAGGGACCCATTTGATTCACACCACGTGGCCCAGATTTTTTCAAATTTCCCGTGTGCCCCCCTGGTCTCATAGGTAAGTTTTATAAGGGGTAGGGCGGCGTTAACGAGTTGTTGCCAGAGTTCGAGCGTAGGTACACTGTTGCCCATCCATCTCATTATAATTGCTTTTTTGGCGTAGAATGTAAGGGATCTAAATCTTATTCTGGCTGCATTGGTGGGGAGCATATTCTCCACCGTGCCTAGGAGACAGGTTGTGGGATTGATGACATTGGGTAGCGCTAGCACTGTTGAGATGGTGTCCATCACAGCAGTCCAGAACTGCGCTATGGGTCAGGATCAACCTGTCCCGTATGGAGATAAGGAATTCATAACAGGTTTCTGTTGTTTTTCGGGGATATTTTAGCCGTGTTAATATTGGCTTCATTTTCCCGCCTAGTGGTCGCTGTGTATGCATATGTAGATATGTCGAGTCCCCTGGTAAACGCTTTACATGCGTCCCATGCTGTTTGCTCAGAGGCCGTGTCAGTGTTTTGTTCCCAGTAGTCTGTTAGTAGTGGAGTAAAGGCCTCTGCCATTTTAGGAGTGGAGATCCACTTAGGTGGAAGTCTCCACATATGGGAGGGTTTTTTTGTGTTACCTGTGAGGGATAGGATTAAGGGGGCATGATCAGAGCAGAGTCTGCTAGTAAAATACACTTTGTCCACCCTTCTGAGAAATTCTGAGTTGGCCAACATTAGATCTATCCTAGACAGAGTTGATGTAGCAATTGTGTAGCAGGAGTATTGCCTCAGTTGGGGGTGTTTCCACCTCTATACGTCTGGAATGCCCTTTCTAGTGATGTTGTGATGGCAGATTATGTTGCTGCCTTTAAGAGGGGCTTGGATGAGTTCTTTAACAAGCATAGTATCCAAGGCTATTGTGATACTAAAATCTAAAGTTAGTATTGATGTTGGTATTTATGGTTTGTGTATGTGATGTATAGATAGGTCAGTATGGGTTTATGTATGTGAGAGTATAGATAGGTCAGTAAAGGTTTATATATGTGCTGGGTTGAAGTTGATGGACTCTTTTTTTCAACCCTATGTAACTATCGTCACATAAAATGGCAAATCTGCTGGTTTGGACAAGCTGTGGACCAGCCCCCCTACCATTCTGTCCCCTACTTCCCCTCTTGACTGTTACAAACTTGTCTCCCTCATTAACCTCCACTGTCCCTTCTCCACCCCCCCGCTTTGTGTGCCTCCTATCCCCCCCCCCTTCATGTTTGCAGCTGCCCTCAGTACTGCAAGGTCCCCCTTAAAGTCTGCACTTCAGATTCCAAGAGGAAACCCCACCTGCATCTCTCACAAGTAAATGCTACAAGGAACTGCTTCTCCAGGATCACTTACATACGACAAGATACACAGAGTAACACTAGCAATCCCACTTGAACTCATATTGCCACTGGGTACTTTCAGTCTCCCAAGTGCAATTCCTTGTATACTACCTTTTTAGTTTTAAATGACTTTTTGTTTTTAACGCCTGCCGAACACTTAAGTCACATGCAACACTCGCTTAGCAGCTCCCACACTTACTGTCTGTAATCCTATTGAGGTTCAAACCTTGTTCTCTTTTTAAATTGTGTGTGCAAAGGAAGTTGTAGGGGGCTAAAAGCATACTTTGGGAGAGTGTTATAAAGAGATGTCTTAGCAGTAGGACTTTTCCACCCTAGTCGTAGCACAGATCTAGGTCTGTCATCAACGTGTTCTGTTATACTCATATCTTATATCATGCTGTATGTGCAGGTGGCAGGAAACAATGTTTAAACAGGGCTTTTCTTGTTATAATACACATAACTGTGTAATGTGATGCTTTCTTTCAGTGCTGGGAAACCTTTGTTGGCCAGGAATTATATCGCTTTGTGATCATGGATCTTTTATTCAGTCTATTGGATACACTGTTTGGAGAGTTTCTTTGGCGGTAAAGGATTCCTCATACCAATATTCATCCTCATTCCCAAAATGGTTTGCATAACTAGTTTTAGTAAAAGGCGGAATGTTTTTTATATTGATATTTGATATTTCACAGCCCTGGTCTCTCACATGAATCTCTCAGTTCTACTGTAACTGCTATCCCTCCACTACAGGTTCATGTCTGCACTGGTACAGACACCATCCAACAGACCTGGGTTGGGATTCAAAATAGGCCCTGGCATTTCAAGTACACAGAGGTTCAAACAGCCCCCCATAGGAATTAAAAATGTCTTTCTGTGAAATCTTACAATAGTCCCCCTGGCATTTGCGACAGATTGCTAGTCTGGGCCTACCATTCAACCCTTCCATACCTTCAATTAGCAGTCCTATTATCTTCCATTGCTACTACAGTTACCATCCCTATCTACTATACTAGGGGTCCTCAAACTTTTTAAGCAGGGGGCCAATTCATTGTCTCTTCCCAAAGAGTTATTCTAGCTGTTACAAGCACTATTTGTACCTACTACTAGTATTAATCCCATTCATGCTGTATGTACTACTGTACTGCTTGTACTGTCGAGAGAGACATTTAGTTTGCTGCAGCATTTTCCCATACTTACATTTCCATAACTGCTGTTTTATGGATCCCATGTTAGATGTCCTTCATAAACCCTCACTAAAAGTCAGTTTGCAATGATCATCTTATCCCTACTGGTATTTATTTATCATGCTCCTTTTTCAATTTCTTTATAGGATCATCCTAGAGAAGAAATACAAAAAGAAATGTAGGACAGAATTTGACATTGCTCGAAATGTGCTTGAGCTGATATATAGTCAGACACTTGCCTGGTAAGAGCATCCTAAACCTGGAGGATTTTACACTTTTGTGTAAAGCAAATATTCACATATGAACATATGTTTGGTAGTGTAATGTTGGGTATGATTTATATACCTGAATTATGGATCTTATTATACAAATTCATTTAAAGTTCATGTGTGCACTGTATGCTTTGCTATGCTGTGTTCCTGTGCCTAAAGCACAAATGAAAAAACATCAAGGTTTTGGTCTGAAAGGAACCAAAGATACCCTCACAGTGCAAGACATGTAATATAAGCCTTCTTGAAAACAAGGTAATCGCATCTTAAAACCAGAATTTTTACATAAAATTATGGGCATTGAAATGTTTAGTATATGAATGTTTGTTTTCAAAAGGCTTTTACTGTACGTTTTGCATTATGAAGGGCTAAATGCCCCCCTTTCTCACCCTAACCCTGATGGTTACTCCATTTGTTGTTCTATGTCTTGTATCCTCTTCTTGTATCCTTTTCTGTTCTATATTGCCCTTCAGTATGATACCATACAGTGGCTTGCAAAAGTATTCGTCCCCCTTGACCTTTTCCACATTTTGTCACATTACAGCCACAAACATGAATCAATTTTATTGGAATTCCACGTGAAAGACCAATACAAAGTGGTGTACACGTGAGAAGTGGAACGAAAATCATACATGATTCCAAACATTTTTTACAAATAAATAACTGCAAAGTGGGGTGTGCGTAATTATTCAGCCCCCTGAGTCAATACTTTGTAGAACCACCTTTTGCTGCAATTACAGCTGCCAGGCTTTTAGGGTATGTCTCTACCAGCTTTGCACATCTAGAGACTGAAATCCTTGCCCATTCTTCTTTGCAAAACAGCTCCAGCTCAGTCAGATTAGATGGACAGCGTTTGGGAACAGCAGTTTTCAGATCTTGCCACAGATTCTCGATTGGATTTAGATCTGGACTGTGACTGGGCCATTCTAACACATGGATATGTTTTGGTTTAAACCATTCCATTGTTGCCCTGGCTTTATGTTTAGGGTCATTGTCCTGCTGGAAGGTGAACCTCCGCCCCAGTCTCAAGTCTTTTGCAGACTCCAAGAGGTTTTCTTCCAAGATTGCCCTGTATTTGGCTCCATCCATCTTCCCATCAACTCTGACCAGCTTCCCTGTCCCTGCTGAAGAGAAGCCCCCTCAGAGCATGATGCTGCCACCACCATATTTGACAGTGGGGATGGTGTGTTCAGAGTGATGTGCAGTGTTAGTTTTCCGCCACACATAGCGTTTTGCATTTTGGCCAAAAAGTTCCATTTTGGTCTCATCTGACCAGAGCACCTTCTTCCACATGTTTGCTGTGTCCCCCACATGGCTTGTGGCAAACTGCAAATGGGACATCTTATGGTTTTCTGTTAACAATGGCTTTCTTCTTGCCACTCTTCCATAAAGGCCAACTTTGTGCAGTGCACGACTAATAGTTGTCCTATGGACAGATTCCCCCACCTGAGCTGTAGATCTCTGCAGCTTGTCCAGAGTCACCATGGGTCTCTTGGCTGCATTTCTGATCAGCGCTCTCCTTGTTCTGCCTGTGAGTTTAGGTGGACGGCCTTGTCTTGGTAGGTTTACAGTTGTGCCATACTCCTTCCATTTCTGAATGATCACTTGAACAGTGCTCTGTGGGATGTTCAAGGCTTTTTGTAGCCTAAGCCTGCTTTACATTTCTCAATAACTTTATCCCTGACCTGTCTGGTGTGTTCTTTGGACTTCATGGTGTTGTTGCTCCCAATATTCTCTTAGACAGCCTCTGAGGCTGTCACAGAGCAGCTGTATTTGTACTGACATTAGATTACACACAGGTGCACTCTATTTAGTCATTAGCCAGGGCTGTGGAGTTGGAGTCGAGGAGTCGGAGTCGAGGAGTCGGAGGCAATTTTGGGTGCCTGGGTGCCTCCGACTCCTACTAAATTTAAATGGGGAAGAAAAAAAAAAATAAAGCAAGTTTAAATGTCCCAATTCACAAACAGTCATAATTAATTACTTCTCTGCTATAAGAATAAAGCCCAATGCACGCAGTGCATAAACGAACACGTTGAGCGACCATGAAGCTTTTCATTGGCTGTATGCTTCACTCAATGGGACGTAACACACAGTTACGGTGCGGCAGCTCCACTGCGTCGGGTTCCTCTGTTACAGGGAACACAATGCCCACTGGGAACCCAGCCTAACTCTCACTGATAACTAGAAATACCTGTATACGTGAAGGGAATGGATAGTCCATAGTTCAAGACTGAAGCTTTAAAACATTTGAAAAACTGCTGTAATTCAGCTGTAACGTTAGCTTAAACTTTAAACATGACTATGGGATTCTAGGGAAATCATTAGGAGTAGGAGTATAGATAAAATTGTCTATCAGTTTATTATCAGTTCAGTCGTGTTTTAAGTGCCCCTTCCCACCTGCCCCTTCCTGGATGTATAAAATACATTAGCACAGTGCTGTCCAACTTCTGCTGTGCCGAGGGCCGGAATTTCTCGCGCATACATGGTGGAGGGCCACTAATGGAAGCCAGTTTTGACCACCCCCCCTTTTAAACCACACCCACTTCAAACCACACTCATTTTATCACAATGGTGGTAGTGCAGTAAAAACCCAAAGGCTTGGTCCTCACTGCAGGGATATCAACCATCATTCATATGTGAAAAAATTATGTCATATTAAGACACACCCTAAAATCCATATGACTCCTCCTCCCCTGTGGATAGCACAGCAACCCCCAGCATATAATTACACACCTTAGGGACCATTTAATGGCTATTTCCAACTGCTAACAAACTCCCAGAACAAACCCCTGCCAGGTTCACCTCCCACAGGCACCATAGGGTAGAAAAAGTATATGGCACACACAGGCAGCACTCTTCCTGCCCTACGCTACCTGTGTGTGCCATACTCTGCCTGCCCAATGCTGCCTGTGTGTGCCATACTCTGCCTGCCCTATGCTGCCTGTGTGTGCCATACTCTGCCTGCCCTATGCTGCCTGTGTGTGCGCCATACTCTGCTCTACCCTGCCTGTGTGTGCCATACTCTGCCCTACCCTGCCTGTGTGTGCCATACTCTCCCTGCCATATGCTGCCTGTGTGTGCCATACTCTGCCTGCCCTATGCTGCCTGTGTGTGCGCCATACTCTGCTCTACCCTGCCTGTGTGTGCCATACTCTGCCCTACCCTGCCTGTGTGTGCCTATGCCATACTCTCCCTGCCATGTTCTGCCTGTGTGTGCCATACTCTGCCTGCCCTGCCTGTGTGTGCCATACTCTGCCTGCCATATGCTGCCTGTGTGTGCCATACTCTGCCTGTCATATGCTGCCTGTGTGTGCCATACTCTGCCCTACCCTGCCTGTGTGTGCCATACTCTCCCTGCCATATGCTGCCTGTGTGTGCCATACTCTGCCTGCCCTGCCTGTGTGTGCCATACTCTGCCTGCCATATGCTGCCTGTGTGTGCCATATACTCTCTCTGCCCTATGCTGCCTGTGTGTTCAATACCCTCCCTGCCCTATGCTGCCTGTTTGTGCCATACCCTACCTGCCCTATGCTGCCTATGTGCCATACTCTGCCTTCCCTATGCTGCCTTTACACAGGCAGCATAGGCCAGGCAGTACTTACAATGTCTGAGGTGTGAACAGACGAACAATGTGGGTGATTACAGCCTGAGCAGGAGGTGTGAACAATGCAGGGGGTGAACAATGCATAGATTAAAAGGTAAAAGTTCACCACAGGTGCGCTTGTTCCAGACCTCCACGCCACAGCAGCACTATATAACAATCTTCTCCCTGTTCCAAAACAAATGGCCAAGGATCGTGAAGCCTGTACTGGTGTTTAAAAAGCTTCCCTATTACTGGATGCACTCACCGTGTCTCAAGTTTCAAATTGCATAACACGCTGTTTCCTGCTCCGTACTCTGTCCCTTCGTGCTGATAGCAAAGGTTACTTTCCGTCCGTCCCGTACTCCACAAACGACCACGTGACTACTTCCAATCAATCACGCTGTCCTGTCTCTCCTGTGTGAGAGGAATGCGACAGAGCAAGGGGGGGTGGGAGGGGGAGGCTGGATCGGGCAGATAGAGCGTGCACGGATAGAACTCAATCAGGACGTGTAGTTAGGTCAAAGAACATTTATTTGGTCAAAGTAAAAGCCCAACGCGTTTCGTATGAAAATACTTCCTCAGGGGCATTATCAGACAGAGATGCTGTCCCCATTATATTATGTCATCAATTAGTTATGCAAATGATCTAAAATCCAACCAATTGTAGTATACATATACATATCACTTCTAAAATTGATTAAAATAAGAAAGTTCATTCATTAGGAACTTTACACTTATAAAACCTTATAAGCACAAATCATAAACACAAATTACTTCAAACAATGTTATTAAAATTGTAATGTCATATCATTCCCTTAGGAAGCACTGCAAGTCTATGTCAATATTTAACCCTTTAGGGGTAAGTGTTTGCAGTCTGTGAATCCAAAAGGTTTCTTCCCTGGATATGGCCTTGACTACATCTCCTCCCCTCCAATGAGCTTTTTTCTGGCAGATCCCCATAAAAGACAGGAGTGAGGGATCACTGTCATGTACCATTTTAAAATGTGTAGAAACACTATGGGTAGCCAAACCGGTCCTTATGTTTCTAATATGCTCTCTTATTCGAATTTTTAAACACCTACTAGTCCTTCCTACATATTGTAGCCCACAGGGACATTCCAATAAATAAACTACATTTTTACTATTGCATGTTATTGTGTCCTTAATTTGGAACTCCTCCCCTGTTGCATTTGATTTATATAAGGCTATTCTTTTTTTCTGATTTCTGCATGTCTTGCATCCCTTGCATTTAGTGCATTTATAGAAGCCTTTCAGATCATTATTTTGGAAAAAAGTTTTTCTTTGCGGCTCCTCGATGTTTGCCGCAAGGAAACTAGGGACCAACATCTGTTTAATACTTCGAGGCTTTTTATATATTACTTGTGGGTTATCCCTTAGGTGTCCACTAAGATCTTTATCTTTTTTAATGATATGCCAGTGTTTCCTCAATATATTTTCTACTTTGCCTTTAGAACTGTTAAAGGTAGTGATAAAAGGGATAGTATGCAATGCATTTTCTCTCATTTCTCCTTCCTTTTTACTATTGGCGTTCAACATCTGAATTCTATCAAGATTATCACAACGACTCTTTGCTTGTTTTATTATTTCATCTGAGTATCCTTTTTCTTTAAATTGATTTATTAAGATATTACATTCCCTTTCATAATCCATAGGGCGGCTACAGTTTCTCTTAACCCTATTAAACTGGCCGTAAGGGATGTTGTCTAGCCATTTCCTATGATGACAACTATTTTTGGGGATAAACCCATTACAATCGGTGGGTTTCCGGTACAGGCCTGTCTCTAATTTGCCATTTTCCGGGAAAATTATTAAATCCAAAAAGTTTACACTTATTCTACTTATATTACTTGTAAGATGTATATTGTAATGATTTGTATTTAATTTTTCCATAAAGTGTGTTAGGTCCTCATCAGTTCCTTCCCAGATGAATAGGCAATCGTCAATATAGCGCTTCCAAGCTACTAAACCTGAATTATTAATCAAATATGGGTTAATTACTTGTTCTTCCCAATACCCCATAAACAGGTTCGCGTAGCTTGGCGCAAATCGAGTGCCCATCGCGGTACCCTTTACTTGTAGGAAATAGTCCCCTTCAAACCAGAAATAATTTTTATTAAGTATAAACTCAATGCCTTCCATTATAAATTCCCTTTGGTTATGATTCAATGAATTATCTTTGTCTAAAAAATATTTTACCGCATTCAGACCTTGCTGATGGTCTATTATTGTATACAGGGAAGTTACATCACATGTCCCCAGTATGTAATTATGTTTCCACGGGATTTTACCTACAAAGTCAATTGTGTCAATGGTGTCCTTTAAGTATGAGGGTAAATTTTTTACATGCATTTGTAAGAAGTGGTCAATATACTCAGATAAATTAGAGGTAAGTGAACCGCAGCCTGAGATTATGGGACGACCTGGGGGATTTACTAAATCCTTATGGATTTTTGGAAGAATATAAATCACCGGTGTCCTTGGGAATTCAACTTTTAAGTAGGTATACTCATTCTTGGTTAGAATGCCCTTCTCTTTTGCCTTTATCAGAGAGTTGTGTAATACTGCCTGATAGTCTCTCGTCGGATTCTTTTTTAACTTCACATACGTATTAGTATCACTTAATTGTTTTTTAATCTCCCCTATATACTTTTCTCTACTCATAATAACAATTCCACCCCCCTTGTCGGCCGGTTTTATCACAATGGATTTGTCGTCCTGTAACTCCTTTAACGCTTTTTTTTCAAATAGCGTTAGGTTTGGCTTTGATTTCTTATTAACTTGTATTTTTTCTAAATCATCTAGTATTAGATCCCGAAATGTATTAATATAATGGCTGTTAGCAAAGGAGGGGTTAAATGTTGATTTTGGCTTTAATTCGGTATGTTTAAATGTGTAAAAGTAATATATAAAAAAATGTGTAAAAAAAAATGTGTAAAAGTAATATATAAAAAGCCTCGAAGTATTAAACAGATGTTGGTCCCTAGTTTCCTTGCGGCAAACATCGAGGAGCCGCAAAGAAAAACTTTTTTCCAAAATAATGATCTGAAAGGCTTCTATAAATGCACTAAATGCAAGGGATGCAAGACATGCAGAAATCAGAAAAAAAGAATAGCCTTATATAAATCAAATGCAACAGGGGAGGAGTTCCAAATTAAGGACACAATAACATGCAATAGTAAAAATGTAGTTTATTTATTGGAATGTCCCTGTGGGCTACAATATGTAGGAAGGACTAGTAGGTGTTTAAAAATTCGAATAAGAGAGCATATTAGAAACATAAGGACCGGTTTGGCTACCCATAGTGTTTCTACACATTTTAAAATGGTACATGACAGTGATCCCTCACTCCTGTCTTTTATGGGGATCTGCCAGAAAAAAGCTCATTGGAGGGGAGGAGATGTAGTCAAGGCCATATCCAGGGAAGAAACCTTTTGGATTCACAGACTGCAAACACTTACCCCTAAAGGGTTAAATATTGACATAGACTTGCAGTGCTTCCTAAGGGAATGATATGACATTACAATTTTAATAACATTGTTTGAAGTAATTTGTGTTTATGATTTGTGCTTATAAGGTTTTATAAGTGTAAAGTTCCTAATGAATGAACTTTCTTATTTTAATCAATTTTAGAAGTGATATGTATATGTATACTACAATTGGTTGGATTTTAGATCATTTGCATAACTAATTGATGACATAATATAATGGGGACAGCATCTCTGTCTGATAATGCCCCTGAGGAAGTATTTTCATACGAAACGCGTTGGGCTTTTACTTTGACCAAATAAATGTTCTTTGACCTAACTACACGTCCTGATTGAGTTCTATCCGTGCACGCTCTATCTGCCCGATCCAGCCTCCCCCTCCCACCCCCCTTGCTCTGTCGCATTCCTCTCACACAGGAGAGACAGGACAGCGTGATTGATTGGAAGTAGTCACGTGGTCGTTTGTGGAGTACGGGACGGACGGAAAGTAACCTTTGCTATCAGCACGAAGGGACAGAGTACGGAGCAGGAAACAGCGTGTTATGCAATTTGAAACTTGAGACACGGTGAGTGCATCCAGTAATAGGGAAGCTTTTTAAACACCAGTACAGGCTTCACGATCCTTGGCCATTTGTTTTGGAACAGGGAGAAGATTGTTATATAGTGCTGCTGTGGCGTGGAGGTCTGGAACAAGCGCACCTGTGGTGAACTTTTATTATTTATGAGTGGACTATTGGATCCACTATCTGTGGTGCAGCTGATTTCATTTATTTATTATCCATTTTTAGCGCAGTGTTAATACTACGTATATTGTTTTTCACTTCCATTACCTATCACTGCTGCTGTTAGATATGGAGATTTTTAACAAATGGCGTAACAGAGATATTGATGTAAATTCTGTTTTTCTATATGAAGATGATAATAGTATGGATGGTGAATACATGATGAATGAGTTACATAAACTTCTTAGTAAGGAAATGAAAGTATGGTGGGATATGGTTACCCTTGAAAAGTACCTGGAACAGGACATGATCCCTAAAGGTTTATTAATACACAAAACACCTACATTTAATAGTGAAGATCCTACATTTATGGAGAGGTGGAAATTTATACTTAAAAGGGCCTCCTTTGATCTTATGAGTCTGATTATCATGGACCATAAGACCCAATTAAACAAATTAGAGACCAAAATTAGAGATGTACAAGAAAAATTAGAACCCATTAAAGAAATTGGTGAATATCAGGAAATGGCAAACTCCATAGAATTTAAACTTGTGGGTTTAGAAAAGGAGATTATACATAGGAAAAAATCTAAATTCTGGAGGGATAAAAATGGGGCCCCGAGTTATAAAATCCTAAAAAATGTAAATAGAAATAATCCAATACAACGTCAGGGGAATAGTGTAAGAAGACATGAAATAAGAAATAGAAAACCAACTGAAGAAAATAGCCCCCCTTTTTTAACTAGCCCAAGGAGAAATAGAGAGTTTAAAAGGGAACGGTATGCTAGAGGACCCATTAGGCCAAGAAGCCACAGTCTACATAGTAGAGATAATGGAATAAGAAGATCAGCTAATCAGGAATCAAGGTGGAGACATGGGCCACTAGTAAAGGATTTTCCGATTGGAAAATCAAGGGACAAGGAGAAAAGGTACTACAGAAGGAGGGAAGGCAGTATCGATATTGGGACACCAAACAAAAAAAGAAAGATTTTAAGGGAAGAAAAAGAGGAACAAGGGGGGGGGCCAAATCGAGAAAGTTTGGACAAAAGAAAAATGTGGATTCCAATTTAAGCATATACAATCTGACTGAAAAACCCCTTACTATACATCAGACGCAAGTCTTACAGAAAGGTCTTAAATATGCTCCTAGCAATAATTTGAACAAGTTTCAGACCTATATTGATGTACATAAATTCATTAGAAAATTAAGTTTAAAAAAATTTTTTGCCACTAAGGATATAGCTAATCATACACCTGGAGACACATTTAAACATACCGAATTAAAGCCAAAATCAACATTTAACCCCTCCTTTGCTAACAGCCATTATATTAATACATTTCGGGATCTAATACTAGATGATTTAGAAAAAATACAAGTTAATAAGAAATCAAAGCCAAACCTAACGCTATTTGAAAAAAAAGCGTTAAAGGAGTTACAGGACGACAAATCCATTGTGATAAAACCGGCCGACAAGGGGGGTGGAATTGTTATTATGAGTAGAGAAAAGTATATAGGGGAGATTAAAAAACAATTAAGTGATACTAATACGTATGTGAAGTTAAAAAAGAATCCGACGAGAGACTATCAGGCAGTATTACACAACTCTCTGATAAAGGCAAAAGAGAAGGGCATTCTAACCAAGAATGAGTATACCTACTTAAAAGTTGAATTCCCAAGGACACCGGTGATTTATATTCTTCCAAAAATCCATAAGGATTTAGTAAATCCCCCAGGTCGTCCCATAATCTCAGGCTGCGGTTCACTTACCTCTAATTTATCTGAGTATATTGACCACTTCTTACAAATGCATGTAAAAAATTTACCCTCATACTTAAAGGACACCATTGACACAATTGACTTTGTAGGTAAAATCCCGTGGAAACATAATTACATACTGGGGACATGTGATGTAACTTCCCTGTATACAATAATAGACCATCAGCAAGGTCTGAATGCGGTAAAATATTTTTTAGACAAAGATAATTCATTGAATCATAACCAAAGGGAATTTATAATGGAAGGCATTGAGTTTATACTTAATAAAAATTATTTCTGGTTTGAAGGGGACTATTTCCTACAAGTAAAGGGTACCGCGATGGGCACTCGATTTGCGCCAAGCTACGCGAACCTGTTTATGGGGTATTGGGAAGAACAAGTAATTAACCCATATTTGATTAATAATTCAGGTTTAGTAGCTTGGAAGCGCTATATTGACGATTGCCTATTCATCTGGGAAGGAACTGATGAGGACCTAACACACTTTATGGAAAAATTAAATACAAATCATTACAATATACATCTTACAAGTAATATAAGTAGAATAAGTGTAAACTTTTTGGATTTAATAATTTTCCCGGAAAATGGCAAATTAGAGACAGGCCTGTACCGGAAACCCACCGATTGTAATGGGTTTATCCCCAAAAATAGTTGTCATCATAGGAAATGGCTAGACAACATCCCTTACGGCCAGTTTAATAGGGTTAAGAGAAACTGTAGCCGCCCTATGGATTATGAAAGGGAATGTAATATCTTAATAAATCAATTTAAAGAAAAAGGATACTCAGATGAAATAATAAAACAAGCAAAGAGTCGTTGTGATAATCTTGATAGAATTCAGATGTTGAACGCCAATAGTAAAAAGGAAGGAGAAATGAGAGAAAATGCATTGCATACTATCCCTTTTATCACTACCTTTAACAGTTCTAAAGGCAAAGTAGAAAATATATTGAGGAAACACTGGCATATCATTAAAAAAGATAAAGATCTTAGTGGACACCTAAGGGATAACCCACAAGTAATATATAAAAAGCCTCGAAGTATTAAACAGATGTTGGTCCCTAGTTTCCTTGCGGCAAACATCGAGGAGCCGCAAAGAAAAACTTTTTTCCAAAATAATGATCTGAAAGGCTTCTATAAATGCACTAAATGCAAGGGATGCAAGACATGCAGAAATCAGAAAAAAAGAATAGCCTTATATAAATCAAATGCAACAGGGGAGGAGTTCCAAATTAAGGACACAATAACATGCAATAGTAAAAATGTAGTTTATTTATTGGAATGTCCCTGTGGGCTACAATATGTAGGAAGGACTAGTAGGTGTTTAAAAATTCGAATAAGAGAGCATATTAGAAACATAAGGACCGGTTTGGCTACCCATAGTGTTTCTACACATTTTAAAATGGTACATGACAGTGATCCCTCACTCCTGTCTTTTATGGGGATCTGCCAGAAAAAAGCTCATTGGAGGGGAGGAGATGTAGTCAAGGCCATATCCAGGGAAGAAACCTTTTGGATTCACAGACTGCAAACACTTACCCCTAAAGGGTTAAATATTGACATAGACTTGCAGTGCTTCCTAAGGGAATGATATGACATTACAATTTTAATAACATTGTTTGAAGTAATTTGTGTTTATGATTTGTGCTTATAAGGTTTTATAAGTGTAAAGTTCCTAATGAATGAACTTTCTTATTTTAATCAATTTTAGAAGTGATATGTATATGTATACTACAATTGGTTGGATTTTAGATCATTTGCATAACTAATTGATGACATAATATAATGGGGACAGCATCTCTGTCTGATAATGCCCCTGAGGAAGTATTTTCATACGAAACGCGTTGGGCTTTTACTTTGACCAAATAAATGTTCTTTGACCTAACTACACGTCCTGATTGAGTTCTATCCGTGCACGCTCTATCTGCCCGATCCAGCCTCCCCCTCCCACCCCCCCTTGCTCTGTCGCATTCCTCTCACACAGGAGAGACAGGACAGCGTGATTGATTGGAAGTAGTCACGTGGTCGTTTGTGGAGTACGGGACGGACGGAAAGTAACCTTTGCTATCAGCACGAAGGGACAGAGTACGGAGCAGGAAACAGCGTGTTATGCAATTTGAAACTTGAGACACGGTGAGTGCATCCAGTAATAGGGAAGCTTTTTAAACACCAGTACAGGCTTCACGATCCTTGGCCATTTGTTTTGGAACAGGGAGAAGATTGTTATATAGTGCTGCTGTGGCGTGGAGGTCTGGAACAAGCGCACCTGTGGTGAACTTTTATTATTTATGAGTGGACTATTGGATCCACTATCTGTGGTGCAGCTGATTTCATTTATTTATTATCCATTTTTAGCGCAGTGTTAATACTACGTATATAGATTAAAAGGTGTGAGCAGTACAGGGCATTAGATGTTTGAACAGTACAGAGGGATTACAGCCTGAATCTGAGGTGGCTTCTGTGAAGCAGCTTTGCAAGGCAGCCACCTGGTCATCCATCCACACCTTTACCCTCTTTTACCAGGTTAACATGGCTTCCTTGGTGGAGGCGGGTTTTGGAAGGAAAGTGCTCCAGGCTGCAGTACAGGCTCAGGCTTGAGGGTACTTTCCACCCTACCTTCAGGGACTGATTTTGGATGTCCCTCCTTTGCCTGTGTCCCCCTGAGATGAATGAGAAAGAGGGATTTTTGTCTAACTTGTAAAATCATTTTCTCTCTTCGTCGATAGGGGTACACAGGCAAACCTTCCCTCATGAGCACTCAAGCCTGGTCACAGGAGGAGGCCTTATCTGCTGAAGTCCTGCTCAGAGCAGTGTTTTAGGATCATCTTGATGGAATTCATATATGCCCCCTTCTTGTGCAGGGGGAAATCCATATTCAATACTCTGCAGGAAAGAGAGTTCTGCTTGGCCCAACGGTCCAAGTCCCAGTTGTTTTCAAAGTTCATTTTTCATCTTTACTTCTGAAAGTGGTGTAGCCTAGGGGTATAGCGGGGCCAGCCCCCTGGGAGAACTGTCAACACCTTTTGGTTCCTCCTGGAAGGCAGCGTTAAACCTCCAGTGCCTCTATCCCCCTATTGATAATGAGAGAAAAGGATTTTACATGTAAGACAAAAATCCCTCCTTTTCACACTGTGGGTACCTTGAGTCTGTATACTTGTAATTGCATTTACTAGTGCTCTTGCCCTTATTTTTGTAGGCTTGGGGTGCTCTTCTGTCCCCTTCTCCCAGTTGTGCAAGTTCTGAAGCTTCTGCTCCTGTTTTACATAAAGAAGGTGAGGAATTTTTATTTAGCAACAAAGTGAATGGTTATAATTGAGCAAAGCACAAATACAGAACTGTCAGCCAACCCTAAGGGAGCTAATGACCCAGTCCTGTTTTTTAGGCCTGAATTCTTCCTCACACTAAAAGATAACATTAAATAAAGCCTCAAAAAGGCCTGAAATGGATCATTATCTCCCTGATGACATGGGGTTGGTTGACAACTCTCTAAATAAGAGTTTAAGTAAATGCTTCATCTAATTTATCTTTAAAAAAAAGATAATCACCTTATAGTAATCACATTATAAAACATCTGGGTGCCTTATTTGGCCATACACGCACATATATTATCGTACAAACGAAATTTTGTTTGATATACGGTGCTTGTATAGTGGGAGACAAGGTGACCGATATCGGTCATCTTGTCAATTGGGTGGGATGTAAAATTTTCAACAAGCTCCTTTTGAAGGCACCCAAGCAAAGGTAAGGGTTTAACGCTGAATCATCATATAGGGTAGAATTCTTTTGTTTCTATCTGCATATCTGATGATTCAGCTCTGAACATTAGTGAAGGGTAAGAATGATCTTTCCTGTGACCAGTGGTTGCAGAAAAAAATCATAATTTTCACATGTATGGCTGCCATTAGCAGTAGTATATGATGCTGGATAACTCTGCTTTGACACCTTGATGATATGAAAATAATATATCAATATAAATTAATATCGATATTTTTCTTCTCACAGGCCAGTCTGATGAGAAATTGTAGGTCTCCCAGCAAACCTTGGAGGGCTTCTCACATGAATACCACCTTTCTGACATTGCTTTGCTTCCCTTCCTTCCTGGGAGCCTCTGTATTCTTCTCCTACACTGTATGGTCGTAAGTAACCTGCATTGCCACCAGGAGAAATGAAATGTGTGAGAATGAAAGTGGGAAGGTGGGGCCAAATGGGTTATTCAACATGGCACTTACTAGTGTAGCTAGCTACAATTCAATACTAGCTGTTGATTGTTCTGTGCAGTGTTTGACAGCAGAGGGCAGTTAAGGGGTCTGGTTGTAGACCCCTGGTTGTAGATGAGGCCCCATAGGGGCTGCATTGACAAGTGTGTTTATGTAGTCTATATCTTGTCAAATCCATGGCTGGTCATATACTTCTCAGCTTTCCCTCCCTATGAAAATCTGTGAGTGCAGCATTTACTAATGAATGTCTGAGAGCCTTGCCTGATAATTATGGTAGAGAATTCCAGAGAGGTAAATTAAGATTCCCTAACAGATCTATTTACCACTTTCACTGTGATTTTTTTTTTCCATGTGTCTATACTATATTAATCTACTAAATTTTCTACTGTCGATCTCCATCAGGGTGAAGCCCTCAGGTACATGTGGTTCTTTTCGTTCCCTAACCACAATGTATGAAGCTGGGAAGTTTTATATGCGGGAGCTGGAGAAATCGAATCCTGGCTTGGGCTGGGTTAGCTGGATCCATCATTATCTTGTGGAGAATACGTTCTTCATATACGTGGCAGCTGGAGTCCTTCTGTAAGATCTTGGGAAGGGGGAACCTACAGATGGTCCTTAACTAAACTAATGTTCTTACTTAATGAAACTGTGCAGAGTGCCAAAATGGAGATTTTGTGTGCTCACCATTAAATCTCTTGCTCTCCAGTTGCTTGGGGGACACGGGAACAGTGGGGTATAGCTAATACCACTAGGTGGAAGGACACAACAATACAAGAGAAGAACTAGCTCCTCCTACGCTGGCTATACCCCCCCAGCAGGCAGAGCCCAGCTCAGTTTTGTACCAAAGAAAAAACAGGAGTGTGCAAGAAACAATTTTTATCTAAGTAAACTCCTGAAAAAAGAACCAGTAGTTACCAGATCACATCTGAAATTTGGCTAGGCATCTATCCAGGGAGGGAAGTCCTGTGTCCCCCAAGTGACTGGAGAGAAAGATTTAACGGTAAGTACACAAAATCTCCTTTTCTCCACCATCTGCTTGGGGGACACAGGAGCAGTGGGGACGTACCAAAACTGTCCCCATGAGAGTAGGGTGGAAAGAGAGGCCTAAGTGTGAGCTTCCAGTGTGACTTGGAGAACCTTCCTGCCGAAGGACTGAGGTCAACATGGCTGCCTTGCACAGTTTCTTGGCTGATGCTTGGTTTAGGAAGGACGAGGATGTACTCATCCCCCTGGTGGAGTGGGCCTTGAGCCCTGATGGAGTCCTGCCCTGGACGATGTAGGCTTGCTGTATGGCTTGTTTGATCCAGAGAGAGATGGATGCTTTGGTAGCTGGGGACCCCTGACGTGGTTCTGCGTGGATTATGAAGAGTAAGTCCGACTTGCATATATCATGGACCCTGTGGACATAGAACTTGAGAGCCAGAACTGGGTCCAGGGAATGAAGAGTCATCCCCTTTGGGTTGGTTGGCGATGGACAGAAGCTTGGAATGGTTATCTCCTGGTTTTGGTGGAATTTCAGAGACGTGCCTCGCCGATGCTATTGCTTAGGAGGAAGACCGTCTTCCACGTGAGCCACTGAAGGGAAACCAAAGCAAGAGGCTCAAATGGGGGTCATTGAAGAGCCTGTAGAACCATCGGGGGGAGCCGGGGCTCGGAATGGTGGGGCCAAGTGAGCCACCCCCTGAAAGAAGATTTTGACATCTGGAAGGTATGCCAGCCTTCCTGAAAGAGGATTGGCAGGGCTGAGACTTGTGACTTGAGTAAGCCTAGGGACTTCCCCATACATAAGCTGCTCTAGAGAAATTCCAAGTTGTTTGGAAAGGAGAGTGTTTCAAAGTCTGTTTTTTTTTTTTGATTGCACCAATGCTGGTAGGTTGCCCATACCCTATGGTACGTTTTGGCAGAGATTGGTTTGTGCACCGCCTGCATTGTTCGCACCACAGTGTCAGAGAAACCCTTGTGATTAAGAATCCAGGTCTCGAGAGCCATGCCGTCAATCCAAGGATGGCTGGGTTTGAGTGTAGAAATGGGCCTTTGGGATAGATGGTCTAGCCGAGGAGGTAGAATCCAAGGTTCTATCACCGATAGGTTGACAAGATTTGAGGAGTTTGCCTGTGGAGCGATGGCTGGTCCGTAGCCACCAGGAGAGAGACGCTCTTGTTTGGCAGGTTAGACAGATCTCCTGGAGCAGGGACTTCTGTTTCCAGACAGAGAGTATGTTCCACTGAAGTTCCCTGAGGTGGTATTGTGCAAAGGGTACCGCTTTGCTGGTGCACACCATGATGCCCAGAACCTTCATGCAGAACCTAACTCTGTGAACTGGTTTGGACAGTAGGGATTTGACCAAGGACTGGAGATGTGAACCTTGTGATGTGGAAGCGAAACTTTCTGATTCAGGGTGTTGAACTGAAAGTCATTGCTCTGTTTGAGCAGTGACGCCTCACAGATGTACTTATTAACTTCCTGAGACCGCTCCTGACAGAATTGCTTGATGGAGGGAGTCCGACCATGATTGGACTGCTTGGCTAACCCAGGCCATGACCAAGATGGGACGTAGGGAGGTGCCGATGCAGAGAACTGGGAATGCAGTAACGCTTCTAACTTCAAATCCATAGCATCCTTGAAGGAGGAGGAGACTGGACCATCCACAGAGGGTGGAGAGTACTAAATAAGAGAATCCACTGCCTCTGTGGCGTATTTAGGTGAGCCGCTGTCTTCCTGTTATGAGGTTTTTTGGGTTTTTTTAATACGAGCACTGCACTGGGTAAACTGGCCTGCAGAAGGCAGGGCAGGAGAGAGGAGAGACCTTTTGGGAGCTGGAAAGGTCCTACAGGATGTGCCTGCCACCAGCAGCAAAACTTAGCCCCACAGATGTAGGTTAGGGGGAGCAGAGGTAGCCCACGTGTGCTGTTGTGCATGCATGGGGTGCATGCAGAGCGATACGGCCGTGAGGAAGGGAATGATGCGAAGTGGTAGTTCTGTCACGGAATATGCCTGGAGGAACATCCGGTGCAGAAGCTGCCTGAACTTTTGGGTATGCGCCTTGTGGAGGAGGAGTGTGAAGGGAACTTGCCTGGAGGAAGCTGGAGGGGAGAAAATGGCACCACTTTTGAAAAGTGCTCCCACTGGCCACCGGATTGTGCGGTGCCCCTGTGAAGGGTGTTTCACTCCAAGGGGGGCCCCACCATGTTGGTGTCGGTGGGTCTAGTGACCCCTATACTCACCTGAAGTAGGTCTCAGCTCCCTTCAGTCTTCCGGCCAGCTAGCTCTCCTCCTGTGGGGAGAGGAAAGATGAGATAGAGCTGGGTGGTCAGTGCTGCTGCACATAGGAGACCCCAGAGACTGTCCCACGTTGGGAGATGTCCATAATAATAGACATCATACTCAGTCTTGAACATCCCCTGGTGTCAGTACAACCTGACAGGATGAAGTGTTTCTTTCTGCAGTATTCTAACTTCCTGAGGACACAACAAAAACTGAACTGGGCTCTGCCTTATGGGGGATATAGCCAGCAGAGGAGGAGCTAGTTCTTCTTTTGTATTGTTGTGTCCTGCCTCCTACCCCAAACATCCTGTGTCCCCCAAGCAGACGGTGGAGAAAACAAACAAATTGTTCACATAAACAAAACTGTTCTTGTAACAGTGGGTCAAGGGGAATGATTGGAAGCAGCTGAAAATAAAAAATATATCTTACAGGCTGATGGCATATGGGATGGTTGCACCACCAGCATATTTTACTTAGCGTAGAAGTAAAGCGACCAAACTGACCCTGCTGCTATTATTTTGAGGCTGGGAGCTTGTGGTACAGTGCAGACTTTGGTGTCTGCCAGCTTAAGTATGCCAGTGGAGGAAACACAGCATGTGCCCTAGCAATACATGATCTGTGATTTTGCTAGGGTCTTCACTGTTAGCACTTATTATGTTTCACATAACAGTAGATACTACAGATCCATTGGCAGTTGGGAGACAGGAGTATATTTTAGTGTGTGTGTGTGTGTGTGACATATCATCTTTTCCAAGGTTTGGGTAATGGGGAGCCCTAAAAAGTTATTTTTCACTTCATTGCTCATTCTCCAGTTACACTTCATTTATCTCTCTACCATCTGACACATGCAGAGACACTGTACTAAAAAGGCAAGAGATTCCTGTACAAATACCTTATACACAAGTTAAAATATAGCTAAACTAAGAGCAATTAGTTGAAATGCTTACTGCTGGAGAGGAGTAAAGAGAACCTGGTCCATTTATTTTGTTCATAGAAATTATTTTATATAACTGCTGCTTTGCTGATATTAAATTCAAAATGTGTGATTTTCTTCCCAGGATTGTAATTTACTTCCACATTCAGATTGTAAATGGACAAAGAAAAATTATAAACCTTCTGAAAGAGCAGATCTCTAACGTGAGTACCAAGCAGAGGAAGTCTATATTAGGATGGTTATCTCTGTGAGCACCAATGATGATTGGCACACAAGAACGCATCATGCTATTTTATGATATGTTGACCATCAAGTATAAGGGAATAGCCCATTCTGGCATTCCTTCTTTTTATACTTACAGAATTACATATGTTAAGACGCCACTGATTTGCCTGTTATGCCTAGTTCTAACAGGTGGTGCAAATGTGCTGTATGTGCAAATGCTGTACCCTGTTGGGCACAATATAGAGAAGTCATAGAAAGCTGTGTAATGAGCAACTTCTTAAAGCAGGACTCCTGTGGAACCAGCTTCCAGGATTATTGTGGGCTTTCTTTTGAAATACTTTTTAAGCACAAGGTATTCTTTATCATTGTGTTGGGTTGAAAAAAACCAACATTCTGTTCGACTTCAGCTTATTCTTCAGTTTTTATTTCTTCTTCTTCTTAGCTCCCGCCATTTTCTAAATGCTACTCCTCCTACAGTTTTAGGGGTACAACACCCAAACTCTCCACACTTCTTCGCCCTAAAGAGCAGGTTGCTTGTGCTTTTCTAAGCGATCCCGCCCCCCATCTTTTTGTGGTGCCACTCTGAACACCCCAATTTTCCTATTGACTTTGACAGAGAAGATTTTCAAACTGCTGCCACTCTTACAGCTTTGAGGCTACACCCCCCCCAAACTTGAATAACATAATAACGGGGTCACCCCGAATAAAACAGCTTTAAGGCTACACTCCCCAAACTTGAATCACATAGTCATGGGGTCAGCCTGAATGAAAATATGATGATTGTTGGATGCCCAAAAGTGGGCGGAGCTGTGAACAGCCAATCAGATTTTACATATTAACTTGGTGGAAATCCAACCTGCTGCCATTCTCACAGTAATAACACCAGGGTCCCCAAACTTTGCAGGGTTAGGCACCAGCGAACTGTGGTTTAAGGTTACAAAAGTGGGTGAAGCCACCAACAGCCAATCAGATTTTACCTATTGAATTTTATTGGTTTGATGCCAGGGTTTGCAAACTTTGCACAGTCAGTCACTGGGTGACTTCGTACTCAAGGTTAGAAAAAGTGGGTGGGGCCACCAAAAGCCAAGCGCATTTCTTTCATTGTTTTCAGTGGGGACATTTTAACTGCTGCCATTCTCACATGTTTAATGTCAGGGTCCCCAAACTTTGCACAGTTTGTCACTGGGTCACTACGTTCCAAGTTTAGAAAAGTGGACAGGGCCAACAACAGCCAATCATATTTCAAATATAGACTTCATACGTTTAAATTTAAACTGCTGCCATTCTTTAAACATTAATACTAAGGTCCCCAAACTTTGCAGAGCTAGTCACCAGGTAACTGCAGTTCAGAGTTAGAAAAAGTGGGTGGAGCCACCAACTGCCAATGAGATTTTAACTTTTGGTTTTCAATGGGTTTTAAAGAGTGGGTTGAGCCACCAACAGCCAATCAGACTTTACCTATTGAATTTTTTTAGTTTAAATTTAAAATGCTGCCTTTTTCACACTATTTATGTCAGGGTTCCCAAACTTTGCACAGTTGCCACAACAGCCAATCATATTTTACCTATTTACTTTCAATGGTGAAGGGTAAAATGCTGGGGTGTCCACTGTTTGTCACTGGGTGACCTCGACTCAAGGTTACAAAAAGTGGGCACACCTATCAACCACCAATGCCAAAAAAACTGCCAATCAGATGTCAATCTTTGACTTTCAGTGGGGAAATTTAAATTGCTGCCGTTCAGACACTATTAAAACCGAGGTCCCCAAATTTTGCACAGTGGTTTTTACTAAATAACTGTGGTCCAAGTTTAGAAAAAGTGGGCGGCGTCAACAGATCGGATTTAATTCAGTGACTTCATGTTTTTCAACCCAACATGAAGTTTGTTCTCAAACTTCCCTTTCAAGTTTTATATGCTCCTTCTGGTTGCAGGAAGGAGAGGATAAGCGGTTTCTGATAGAAAGGCTTCATTCTTTTTATGAGAAGAGGAGCAAAGAGAAGCGGCATTCTCAGCAACAAAAGGTCAGACTTTTTGTTATATGCCTTCAAGTTCTTATGTCACTCTGATTTGCATGCATAATGTGTACATTGGGTGCTAACACAACTTTATTTGTGCATTTACAGGCTTATTTTAACCCTGGGAACACTTAAACTGAAAGGTTGTACTTGGAAAATTGATTCCTTTCCATATATCCTATTATCCAAAGTTGGAGGCTTGCAACTGGGCTATTGAAAATGAATGCTCCTGTCCATGCCTTCTCTCAAGATTCAAGTTTGGGATGTGTAGATTATGCAGTAGCAAAATGGATTCCCCTAGTACCTGCTGCCCAGATA
This sequence comes from Xenopus tropicalis, assembly GCF_000004195.4. Lineage (NCBI taxonomy): Eukaryota > Metazoa > Chordata > Amphibia > Anura > Pipidae > Xenopus > Xenopus tropicalis. Next base: position 21,168,191 of record NC_030686.2, read on the forward strand.
CCAGAATTGGAGCTTTATAACTTATAGTGGAACACTGTTTCCCCCAGTATGTGCCTTAATGAAAGACTTGCTTGTGATATGACTACTAGCGACATGTGCCCACATAACTGGACCTATTTTTATGAAACAGTATTGCTTTTTATGATATTTTTAAAAAATAAATTGATTATATGCGTGAGTTACTCGAACACATTTTTTACTTAAAGGACAACTAAAGGTAAAAAAAAAAAGTACATCTCAAATTAATGGCAATTAGGAGAACATACACTTACTCTTAGAGATTCTATATACTGTTCAGCGCTTTCTTCACAGTGCTCCTTCGTTTCCCATAAAAGTTCATGTAGTAGGAGGCATAGTCAGGTTTTCTATCTTGTTGAAGATATTTTAGGGCGCACGCCTGCGCATTGCTTTCCTACTGCGCCTCTTGCATGCGCAGTAGTCAGCCTGTGTAGCCTCCTGGATTGATGACGCTCGGGTCACATGACAATCCCGAGCGTCATCATTGACCTCTCTGCCCCTCCTGTCAGCACATTGCCAAACACAGACACGCTTCTGCTCAGAGCGTTACTATAGCAACGCCCTGAACAGAAGTGACACTGGATTTTCAGAGCTGGACACAGAGTGGGGGTGGATTGTAGCAGGAGCTGGCAAGCAGCGTTCTGCTCTGTCTGACTGAGGTCTGTACTTCTGCCTAACTAATTACAAGAAAAATGTTTTTTGCACAACATGCTTGATTGTGAACGTGGTTGAAATTACGTCAAGGGGTCACTAGGGGGCGCATGCGCAACACGTAGCATGAGAAGAGGGAAGTGACGTGATCTAAGTTAAAATGGCGGCCGCAAAGTGTGAATCGGAGCCGATATTCCCTGCCTTGCTGCACTGATTTAGTAAGTCTATTTATGAAAATAAAGTGGCGTTTCAGGAGGGGTGGGGGTAAGGAACATTTCACTGTAACGTTTTGGAAATGGGTTTCTTTCTTCTTTAAAGGAGACATATCCTATAAAAAATTAAGAATGTACCAGTGAATTATACTCCTCTAGATATAGAAGGATTGTGTGAGTGCAGGGCTGTGATTGGCTCTCCCCCTCCTACTGTGCTTCTGGCAGGGACCGTTAGGACACGCCCACTCTCCATTTCAAACTCGGACAGAGAAGTGATAGGATCTATAGGGAGCTCCAATAAAGGGGCCATTGTTACAGATAGGATTAATTTTTAGCACAAAGTGAAACCAGCACCTTATATTATTCATAATTTCCTACAAAATTAGGGTTTTCCCATTTATCCTATATGTCCCCTTTTATAGTAAAAAGATGCAGGTTGAGGGTGTGGCCCCATTGAGTTATAGTAACAATATGGTTACAGCGGATACAGAAAAGGCAGATGTGCTTAACCAGTTCTTTTCTTGTGTGTATACAGTAGAGGAGCCAGAGTGCCAAGTCCCACCCAATAGCTGCACTGTTGCCTCAGCTCCAACTACACAGTAGTTGACACAGGATATGGTGCTTAAAGGGTTACACAATATAAATGTAAACAAGGCACCTGGGCCAGATGGAATACACCCTCGGGTACTGAGAGAGCTAGGGTCAGATTTACAGTGGCCTTTGTTTCTAATATTTTCAGACTCTCTTTTTTTATCAGGTACGGTACCTAGGAATTGGAAGAAGGCGAATGTCATTCCTATATTTAAATAGGGAGTAAGATCTCAGCCTGGCAATTATAGGCCTGTAAGTTTGACATCCGTGGTGGGCAAGTTATTTGAAGGCTTGTTAAGGGATCACATACAAAATTATGTACTGGAGAATGGCATTATGAGCAGTAATCAGCATGGCTTTATGAAGGACAGGTCATGTCAGACCAATTTATTTGCTTTTTATGATGAGGTAAGTAAGAAGCTGGACAGCGGGGATGTAGTAGATTTAATCTATTTGGATTGTGCCAAAGCATTTAATACCATTCCCCACAAACAACTGCTTTCTAAACTTAGGTCTATTGGTCCTAGTGAAGTCGTTTGCACATGGATAGAAAACTGGCTACAGAGGGTGGTTGTTAATGGTACATTCTCTACTTGGAGTAAGGTTCTCAGTGGGGTCCCTCAGGGTTCTGTACTGGGTCCAACTTGTTCATAAATGACTTAGGGGAGGGTATTATAAGCAATGTTTCAGTGTTTGCAGATGACACTAAACTCTGCAAAACTCTGCAGCCCAGTCAATTCTATCCAGGATGTGGCATTTTTGCAGCAGGATCTTGACCAACTGGCAATCTGGGCGGCTAAGTGGCAGATGAAATTTAATGTGGATAAATGTAAGGTCATGATGCACCTGGGATGTAAAAATATGCAAGACACTTATACCCTTAATGGGACTGCACTAGGCAAATCCATAATGGATTTTGGAGTTGTTGTAGATAATAAACTTGGCTGTAGCAAGCAATGCCCAGGCAGTAGCTGCAAGGGCAAACAAGGTCTTGAGCTGTATTAAAAGGGGTATAGATTCACGGGAGGAGGGGGTTATTCTTCCCCTTTACAGAGCGATGGTAAGGCCCCATCTAGAATATGCTGTTCAGTTTTGGTCTCCAGTGCTCAAATGGGACATTATTGAATTAGAGAGGGTCCAGAGAAGGGCAACTAAGCTGGTAAAGGGTATGGAAAGTCTCAGTTGAAGAAAGACTGGCCAAGTTGGGTCTGTTTACACTGAAGAAGAGGCGCTTAAGAGGTGACATGATAACTATGTATAAATATAAGGGGATCATATAATAACCTTTCTAATGTTTTATTTACCAGTAGGTCCTTCCAATAGACACGAGGGCACCCACTCTGTTTAGAAGAAGGGAGGTTCCATTTAAATATCCGGAAAAAAGGTTTTTTTTTACTGTGAGAGCTGTGAAGTTGTGGAATTCCCTCCCTGAATTAGTTATGCTGACTGATACATTATATAGCTTTAAGAAGGGGTTGGATGGCTTCCTACCAAGTGAGGGAATACAGGGTTATGGGAGATAGCTCTTAGTACAACTTGATCCAGGGACTGGTCCAATTGCCATCTTGGAGTCAGGAAGGAATTTTTTTCCCCTCTGCAGCAAATTAGAGAGGCTTCAGATGTGGATTTTTGCCTTCCTCTGGATCAACTAGAAGTTAGGCAGGTTATATATAGGAATTATGGTTGAACGTGATGGACGTACGTCTTTTTTCAACCTAACTTACTGTGTTACTATGTTACTATGTATTAATCACAAAAACCCAATAGTAAAAATAATGGCAAATGAATTAAGAATATATGTATTTTTTAAAATAGGCAGAATGCATTTTCATGCATTTCCTTGATAGATATTTAGAATTGATATAATTATTTTCACCTGAGATTAAAAAAAAAAAAAAAACTGCAGTCGAAGCCAGGAGAGACACAAACGTAGGTCTTGCTCTAGATTCCAAGGCCACAAAAAAATAAAAGACAGATAAAGATCACGAAGCCGAAGCCATATTAAGGAGCACCATAACGGCGAACACCTAAATATGCCCTTTCTTGTAAAGAGAAGCATGTTGATAGACCGCAACCTGAAGAGCCAGCGATTGGGGACATATCCACTGGCAAAGTGACAGGTATCATGCAGATTGGGTGCTTTCTCCAGCTGGAAGGCTTAAGGTAAAAATAGTTTATTTATATATACACGTATATAGGGTCAGCACTCACAGAACTTATATAAACAAATTATTTTTATTAAAGAGGAGACTAATGTTTCGGCTAGCACTCTAGCCTTTATCAAAGTGGTAAATACAGCAAACACTGTCTAAAAAAAGCACAAAGTGGCAGGAAAAAGTGGAGATAATGTCATCATACGTCACCAGAGACAGGATATCACAAATAAACCAATAAAAAAACTGAAAGCATGCAATAAAAACAAAAAACACAAGAGAAATAATAGAAATTACAAGCAAGTAATCAAAAGGTCTAAGCAGCATCACGTTCTTAAACAGAAACAAAAGTATCAAAATTAACACGCTACTAGCTGTCAGGGGTGAGCCGAGAAAGTAACAAGTTTGTATCAACACAGTTCTGCTTCACATGAACCCCGTGAGTTGAAATAGACTCATAATCAAGAAAAATAAAGTTGAATCTTGGTCAGTAAATGGAAAATTAAATAGGACTGAAATGGGTTGCTATGGTAACAGGTTGCCATGGTAGCACTACTTTTTACACCACTCCCAACTGGGACAGAAGGGGTAAAATATTAGTAATTAAAGGTTATTCACAATAAGTTCATTTGATTACAAATCCATGTATGTAGGGGGTACATACAAGGGACAGGTTGCTAGGTTGCCTGCATCATAGTAACACATTGTATGAGCCAGGTAACCAGAGTCGAGTAGGTTAAAATGCCAGGTTAATCATCAAAAACACTTGTTGTCGTTCATAAAATATCATCAGAGTCATTATTCTCGCAGGGGATAACACATCCCTGTCTAAAAAAGGAGGAGAGAATACGCAGATGTGCTTTGATATGAAAAGAAAGTGACATGTTGAAAAGAAGATAACAAGCTGTAGAAGGAACTTCAAGCACACCGGACAGTGGAGTCTGCTAAAACACAATCTTTATTCTTCCATTTAAAATCAAGGTGCCTGACGCGTTTCGTGCGCATGCGCACTTAATCATAGGCAAGGATACAGAGTCCCAAAGAGATTTAAATAGTGAAACAACAATGATGGACAGAACTAAACCACACACCCCCACCAGTCTAAAAAGAAAAAATAAACCGCACAGAATTTTTAAGAAAACTCCTTTAAAGAAATAAATATTCCATAATGTCTTAATTATTAATATTTTATTTTGTTATATTTTTGATGTTTTTGTTTTTTTATGTTATTATTTTTGATGTTTTTATTTGAAGTTTAGTTGATTATCTTAAGTTTATACTATTATATTTGTTCACTATATTACAGGCTAATTCTAATGAGTAAACTAAAAGCTACAAAACTAAACATAGCAACTTAATCAAATATAGAATTAAGGCAAGCAGGGTAACGTGTTTCAAGGGTAAATATCCATTTTACTTCCAGACATAAAAGTCTGGCAAGCCTGTCAGAGCCTCTATCATCAGGTAAAACCCTGTCTATTAGCTGAATCTGTAAGAAAGATACATTCAACTCGCAACAATGTATAAAGTGTCTGGATATCGGACTGCTACTATTAATGGAAACAATATGTCGGATGTGTTCACGCATCCTATCTTTTAAGGAGCGAGTCGTACCGCGCTTCACTTCTTTCACATCATGATTTGATTTTCCCGTCATACACAGAATTTATGGTTGTGTTTCACTTGTATTTGCAACTTTGACAAAGGCTGGTGTAACAGACGAAACGTTAGTTTATGTTCTTTTTGCATTACATTTATTTTGTGTTTCATAAGACCTGAGAGTGCGGCTTCTGACCTTTTTTGTATATATATATATACAGTGGAGGAAATAATTATTTGACCCCTCACTGATTTTGTAAGTTTGTCTAATGACAAAGAAATGAAAAGTCTCAGAACAGTATCATTTCAATGGTAGGTTTATTTTAACAGTGGCAGATAGCACATCAAAAGGAAAATCGAAAAAATAACTTTAAATAAAAGATAGCAACTGATTTGCATTTCATTGAGTGAAATAAGTTTTTGAACCCCTACCAACCATTAAGAGTTCTGACTCCCACAGAGTGGTTAGACTTCTACTCAATTAGTCAACCTCATTAAGGACACCTGTCTTAACTAGTCACCTGTATAAAAGACACCTGTCCACAGAATCAATCAATCAAGCAGACTCCAAACTCTCCAACATGGGAAAGACCAAAGAGCTGTCCAAGGATGTCAGAGACAAAATTGTAGACCTGCACAAGGCTGGAATGGGCTACAAAACCATTAGCAAGGAGCTGGGAGAGAAGGTGACAACTGTTGGTGCGATTGCTTCGAAAATGGAAGGAGCACAAAATGACCATCAATCGACCTCGCTCTGGGGCTCCACGCAAGATCTCACCTCGTGGGGTGTCAATGATTCTGAGAAAGGTGAAAAAGCATCCTAGAACTACACGGGAGGAGTTAGTTAATGACCTCAAATTAGCAGGGACCACAGTCACCAAGAAAACCATTGGAAACACATTACACCGCAATGGATTAAAATCCTGCAGGGCTCGCAAGGTCCCCCTGCTCAAGAAGGCACATGTGCAGGCCCGTCTGAAGTTTGCCAATGAACACCTGAATGATTCTGTGAGTGACTGGGAGAAGGTGCTGTGGTCTGATGAGACCAAAATAGAGCTCTTTGGCATTAACTCAACTCGCTGTGTTTGGAGGAAGAAAAATGCTGTCTATGACCCCCAAAACACCATCCCCACCGTCAAGCATGGGGGTGGAAACATTTTGCTTTGGGGGTGTTTTTCTGCTAAGGGCACAGGACAACTTATTCGCATTAACGGGAAAATGGATGGAGCCATGTATCGTGAAATCCTGAACGACAACCTCCTTCCCTCTGCCAGGAAACTGAAAATGGGTCGTGGATGGGTGTTCCAGCACGACAATGACCCAAAACATACAGCAAAGGCAACAAAGGAGTGGCTCAAGAAGAAGCACATTAAGGTCATGGAGTGGCCTAGTCAGTCTCCGGACCTTAATCCAATAGAAAACCTATGGAGGGAGCTCAAGCTCAGAGTTGCACAGAGACAGCCTCGAAACCTTAAGGATTTAGAGATGATCTGCAAAGAGGAGTGGGACCAACATTCCTCCTAAAATGTGCGCAAACTTGCTCATCAATTACAAGAAACGTTTGACCTCTGTGCTTGCAAACAAGGGTTTTTCCACTAAGTATTAAGTCTTTTTTTGTTAGAGGGTTCAAAAACTTATTTCACTCAATGAAATGCTAATCAGTTGCTATATTTTATTTAAAGTTATTTTTTCGATTTTCCTTTTGATGTGCTATCTGCCACTGTTAAAATAAACCTACCATTGAAATTATACTGTTCTGAGACTTTTCATTTCTTTGTCATTGGACAAACTTACAAAATCAGTGAGGGGTCAAATAATTATTTCCTCCACTGTATATGTTTTACTGGGGGGGTTGGAATATGGTCTGTTAGTTTGTCCCTTGGAAGAGCAATGGTTGTGCTCGAAACGTTGGAATTTTTTCAATAAAAACACTTTTTCTTTTGTATCAAGTCCCTGTTTAACCTGACAGTTCAATACCTAAGAGTGGTCATGCAGTTTTGCATGCTGTTTTCAATTATAAGTAAACTCTTTGGAAAAATTGACTTTAGTGCCCCCAGGAGAGAACTGTATACAGTACAGACAGTACACATGCTCTAGCATCATGACTGTTTAACTCCTCCCATTTAGATCAGGTATATTAAAAAGAATGATAAAATTAAATAGGCTTTAAGTTGAGGAATTTTAAAGGGGTTGTCATACTTTTAGTATGACTTAGAGAGTAATAGAGAGACAATTTTCAACTGGTCTTCATTTTTTATTTGTTTTTTTTTTTAAATTTAATTCTTTGTTCAGCAGCTCTCCAGTTTGGAATTTCACCAGTTATCTGGTTGCTAGCCGGCCGCATAGGACAGAAGCCTTAATTAGCTGGCACCTCAGTTGTGTAGACAGGTGTTCTTTCCCTCCCAAGTATGTTGGGGCTCCTGTCCGTTTCTCATTGTATATTAATATGGTGCCTGTTACCATTACAGTGGTTTGCTTCGGAACCCCCATTCCCGTGCTGTGGAACAGATTCATCTCCGTTGCATGCAGGGTTCCTTGCTATGGATGTACCCTACCCTAGCCTTGAGTGTCATTCTGGAACCCAACCTGGCCAATGGCAAGTACTCCGCTGCTTTTTTTTTTCATTTATTAAAACTAGTTTCCTTGGTAGCCTTGGCCTTCCAAAACCACCCTCCCCAACCCTCTCTGGCATGTGTGTTTTTCATTGTACTCGATAGCCGGGACCCAGGAGCGCACCCCCCACCCTCTCTTTGCTGGCATGAACCGTAATAACCTGACGCACTCTCCTCTCATCGCCCTGGCGCTGTGACGCATGCGCAGTATGGGGGTAGCGCGCGTACAGTGTCATTCAAACAGAGAGAGCTGGTGCGTTGCAAAGTGTGGAAAGCTTGTTGCTGGCTGCTGGCACAGCTAGAGATTGGGGACTTGGTGGCAATGGGAGGGATTGTCTGCTTCTGGCACAGGTTCAGATTGGGGATTTGGGGGCAATATGATGACTGCTGGCACAGGTTCAGATTGGGGGCTTGGGGGCAATATGATGGCTGCTGGCACAGGTTCAGATTGGGGGCAATATGATGGCTGCTGGCACAGGTACAGATGGGGGGGCAATATGAGGGATTGGCTGCTGCTGGCACAGGTACAGATGGGGCAATATGGTGGCCACTGGCACAGGTACATCGTGGCAGTTGCTGTTGGCACAAATACATGGGGGCAATATGATGGCTGTTGGCACATTGCGTCCGTTGCTTGGTCTTCCCTTCCTGTTCCCCCCCAAGTGCCAGCCCATGGATAAGGACTGCAGCAGGAGGACCAGGACTGCGATCCCTGCTTCAGGACAGGTAAGGTGGGTTTTTTTTTTGCACTTACACACACTCTTTACACACACTTACTTGCATACATTTACACACACATACAGCACACAATTTAGCAGTTTTTTTTTTCATTTTGCACACATATATACACTTATATACAATAATATACACAGTCACACAATCAGATATTCTGACCACTAATTACACTGTCGGTTTACTAATTTGCACAATTTTTGTAGTTTTATTGCATTTTTATCCCTGTATTAGTATTCCTGATCTGTTTTTAGCATAGCTTTGCCATGTGTAACTTTGGTGTAGAAAAATAACTTAGCAATAATATGTTTGACATTCGATATTTCTACCTGAAGTAGGAGGAATCTACCTTGTTTGTTTGTCTTTATGAGACTTTAAGATTTGGTAGCAAAATGTTTTGTTAAAAAGAGTTGCTACTCCTCTGGCTTTTTTTTTGTATGAGGCCTCTAGGCATTCCCCGACCCAATTGTCTTTCAGAGATGATTTCTCTTTTGTGCGCCAGTGGGTTTCCTGAAGTAGAACTATGTGGGGTTTCTCTTTTTTCAATCTGTCTAGACCCACCCTCCTTTTAAGAGGGGAGTTGAGGCCTCCTACATTCCAGGATAAGATTTTAATATCATGTATAATGGTTGTAGTATTTGCCATCTGGGATCTATCCTATAACCTTTTTTCAAAAAGATAAGAAATAGAAAGGGTAGCCGGTTCTGTCCCAGCGAGCAGATACCGGATACGTTTGTGTTTAACAATGTGTTTCATAAGTAAATACCACACTACTATTGGCGACTAGGGGGTAGGTGGCTCAAATGGTTGAGGGGCCAAACTGGGTAGGTATTATTGGGGGAAGGGGGGTAGTGGGGGAAGACTCTGGGCTTTGGGAAGAGGTGGGGGGGTATGTCCCTGATTGTTCGGAGTACACTTGTTGTTCAGTATGAGGGAAGTCTTTGTCCCTGTTGAACTTGAGTGTTCTTGTCAAGGTTTGGGTTCGTCCTTCAGGGGTATGTTGGAGGTTGAGGCTGGAAGGATCTTGGTAGAAGCGTTGGCTTCTCCTGATGAGGGTCCATTTTGTTACTTAGTTGGATCATTTTGGTTGTTGGGGTGAGGAACTTGGACTGGTGTTTGTGGTTTCTCCGTTCATGGAGAGTTGAAAGTGTTTTATTGCTTTCAGGGGATCCTCGAAGATACGTACTTTCCCATTCTCCAGTACTCTAAGTTTAGCTGGATATAAGAGGAAAAATGTGTCCTGATTCATACAGGTGTCGGCAGATGGGGGTGAAGTCTCTTCGTTTGGCAGTGACTAAGGCAGAAAAGTCTTGGAATAGGTTAAGTTCTTTGATTTTCCTATAGGGTTCCAGAATTTTTTGTTTATCTGCATAGTTTAGTAGCTTGAAGATGATTTGTCTTGGTTTTGATGGTTCTTCCCGTGGGGGAGGACCTATCCGATGGAATCTTTCTATTTGATAGTGGCTGTCTGTTGGGGACATTTGTAAAGTTGTTGGCAGAGATTATTTCTTCTGCTCCTGTTCTCTAGGTCATCCACTTTGTCTGTGAGGATTAGGATTGGTCTCTGTTGGAGGTCAATTTGATTTTGTGCTTTTGTAAGGTCATCTTCCAATGTTGAGATTCTGTCCTCTGCTTCCTGTATGCCCTGTGACTGGTTGGAGGATTGTTGTAAAAGTTTGTCTAGTGTTTCTTTAATGCTTGCCAGTTTTTAATCTAGCAGGGGTGCAAGAGGTGCACCAAGTCGTTTGCAGATATGAGGTCTGTAGACTCTGGTGGACTAGCAGGAGATGCCGGGGCTTGTTGCCGAGATGAGGAGACATCTGAAGCTGATGTTTTGGTATCTTTTTTTTCCCCTTGTTGCCCCGTTGGGGAAGTGAGGCAGAGTGTCCCAGGTATTTTTCCATTGGTTTGGTTTGGGATGACCTTAAGGACGTCAATTTGAAAGCAAGTTATGTAGCTATTATTAAGACTGGTGTGGGTGGTTTTCCACCTATTTTTCCCATTTGAGCCAGCTGAAATAGAGGTTAGAGTGCAAGTATTACACGCTTAAGTCAATTACATAGTTGCTGTGTGCGTGACGTTTGGTCAGATATTGCCACTTCTGAGATGAGGTTCTGTGTTAGGATGTAGCAAGTAGTTCGATGTAAATCACACGATTCAATTGAGTTAAGTTGGGGTACAATTGCAGAGGCTGTTATGCGGGTCGGGTCAGTGGATTTTGCCCTTGTATTATGTACTGATGGCTGAATTTAGAGTATAGGTTTTATGCGTGGAATTTCAACCTTGAAATGTCTATTGTATAAAGATCTGCGTGGCCCCCCAAAATTTTCCTGTTGTACTCAGAGATCTTATGGGTTGTATGTGAGTTGGGGAGTAGGGTGTTATGTGTCTTTACCCTTCCCAGGTAGTTTTGTTATATGCATCAGAGCAGCTCTGGTTTTGGTGCGAGAATCAGGTGCTTTTCCCAAGTGCGGGGATTATTTGTCTCTGCCCCACTATTGGTTCTGCTCATGTGGATTCCTTATTTTACAGTAAACACACACGGTATGGCGATGCGCGTTATAAAATGGCAAAACTGAGTGATTAAGTTTGTGGGCTGAAAGTCTTAGGGGGAAGCAGCAATGGGGTTGAGCCTAAAGGCTTCTTGTAAAGCGGGCTATCGGGATACCCACTTCAGGGGAGGCAATGGCTTACTTGCTTTGCGTTGGGTGGCGGTGGCGCCAGGCCGCAGAGACCTCTCCCAGATGACCGCATTAAGTTGGAGCACAACACTCGAATTGTAGGCTTTTCAAGGCAAGGGCCTTGCCTGTGCCCTACCGATGGCATTGCTCTCTGCGGTTTTTATCAATAGCCGAGTGGCTGCAATGAGGAGGATCTCTGGACGTGTGAAGCAAGATGGCCGCCGGAGGTATGGCGCATCAGTTTGGCTAACAAGCCGTAGGCTTCCGGAAAAGACGACAGTCGCAGTGAGCCCGAAGGCTTCTTGTAGGGTAGGCTGTCGGGTCCCCGCTTAAAAGCAGTTGGTTTGGTGGATGGCGGGGTTAGCGGGGTCTTATCTCACTCTGGATGCACGGAGCTTGCTAAATGTGCAGCCGCTGCTTGGGTCCACCTCCCTGTAGTCCCAAAGTAAATACTTTTAATTCTATATGGCATTTGAAAGACAGTGCAGAAAATAAGCTCCTGCTGACTTTTTATCCTTTGAAACCATTCAGAGCACTTGCAGTAACATTGTCTTTAAACATTTTAAAGAGCAAACCGGCAAACAGAAGCAAATCACGCGAATGCATCAGCACAGCCTATTTTATTTACAAAATTGAGTCTCTACAAGGCAATGTAAGTACTTTGAATGCTACATGGCTTTTGATAGTGCAGAATATATGCTCCTGCTAACGTTTCATCCTTGCAAACCATTCAGAGCACTTGCAGTAACATGGGCTTTACAGAGCAAACCGGCAAACTGAAGCAAATCACCTGAATGCCTCAGAAAAGCTCATTTAAAGGAAAAATAAAGTCAAAGTCACTTGGGGGTGCCAAAATGTTAGGCACCCCCAAGTGACTTTGACCGCCTACCTTTTACCCCGGGCTGGTGCCCCTGTGAGGAAGGAACAGCACCAGCCCGGGGTAGCTGCCGGCGCTTCCTTTTCCTGATTCGCTGCGTGCGCATGCGCAGTAGAGTGAAAAGCCGAACTTAAATGTTAAAGTCGGCTTTTCACTCTACTGCGCATGCGCCCACCGCTGGCACTCAGGAAAAGGAAGCCAGGAAGACGGAAGCGCTGCGCTCCAGGTGCCCCAGGCTGGTGCGGTTTTCTCCTAACAGGGGCACCAGCCCGGGGTACGAGGTAAGCGGTTAAAGTCACTTGGGGGTGCCTAACATTTTGGCACCCCCAAGTGACTTTGACTTTCGTTTCCCTTTAATACACCAATTTGACTATCTATAAGACAAAGTAAATAGTTTGAATGAGCTTTTCTGAGGCATTCAGGTGATTTGAAAGACAGTGCAGAAAATAAGCTCCTGCTAACGTTTCCTGCTTGCAAACCAATCAGAGCACTTGCAGTAACATGGGCTAAAACGCTTTACAGAGCAAACCGGCAAACTGAAGCAAATCACCTGAATGCCTCAGAAAAGCTCATTTAACACACCAATTTGACTATCTATAAGACAAAGTAAATAGTTTGAATGCTACATGGCATTTGAAAGACAGTGCAGATTAAAAGCTCCTGTGGTATAGTGACAAAAAGGTCCCCGGTTTTCCTGGGGAAAAGTGATTGACAACAGGTATGTTGGGCCACAGATTCTCAGACATTTTTACTGAGGTGAGACCAGCAGTGTTTTGGGGCATAAAAACACTTTGTTTCTCTGCAGTTTTTTAAATTGTTGATCCGGGGCTGGTCTTACTGGGAATCCGCAAGAGCAGGGTGGGTGGATTCCCAAATCCATAGGCCAGGTTTTCAGGAGGCCCTAGGCCTATTTGTAGTACACCTGAAGCTGTGCAGGGAGCTGATGAGCCTGTGTGTGAGAGAGAGACACGCTGCTGGATTTGCTCAGCTTCAGGAGAAAGAGAAGCATTTATTTTTGTGTTAGCCAGGAGGCTTCATATTTCTGTTCCAATTCTTGTTTTATACCCGCTGCGAAGGGAAACTTCTGCAACCGCTGAAAAATAAACGCGGGCAGGAAGCCCTTACCCTTGGTGTGTGCAGTTGCCTCATTTGCAGCCTACCAGCGAGTGAACCCCCACACTCCTGCTAAAGTTTCATGCTTGCAAACCAATCAGAGCACTTGCAGTAACATGGGCTAAAACGCTTTCCAGAGCAAACCGGCAAACTGAAGCAAATCACCTGAATGCCTCAGAAAAGCTCATTTAACACACCAATTTGACTATCTATAAGACAAAGTAAATAGTTTGAATGCTACATGGCATTTGAAAGACAGTGCAGAAAATATGCTCCTGCTAACGTTTCATGCTTGCAAACCAATCAGAGCACTTGCAGTAACATGGGCTAAATCGCTTTCCAGAGCAAACCGGCAAACTGAAGCAAATCACGCGAATGCCTCAGCAAAGCTCATTTCAATTACAAAATTGACTGTTCATAAGACAAAGTAAATAGTTTGAATGCTACGAGGCATTTGAAAGACAGTGCAGAAAATAAGCTCCTGCTAACGTTTCATGCTTGCAAACCAATCAGAGCACTTGCAGTAACATGGGCTAAAACGCTTTCAAACCGGCAAACTGAAGCAAATCACGCAAATGCCTCAGAAAAGCTCATTTCAAATACAAAATTGACTGTTCATAAGACAAAGTAAAGGGAAAATTGTATCATACTTACCGTGATTTTCCTTTCCTGGGAGTACTCCATATCAGCACTATCTGGGATATCCCCGCCCCCATGCCCCATCAGAAGGATCCTCCCCAAAGCTTTAAAAGCCACCCCTTCTATGGCATCTTTGTTACAAGCTTTAAGACTACCATTGCATAAGGGATGGGAACATGCTGATATGGAGTACTCCCAGGAAAGGAAAATCACGGTAAGTATGATACAATTTTCCCTTTTCCCTGGTCGTACTCCATATCAGCACTATCTGGGACATAGCAAGCTAATACCCAGTTGGGAGGGAAACTAGGCTCTGGCAGACTTCTGGATGGTACTGCAATAACTTTGCTGAACGTCATAGTAACCTATCCATTGTCATGCTAACAACTTCAGGAAAAGAACCTAGCAATGTATTGAAGACTTCTAATAGGATTGGCTGATCTCAAACCAAACCAGGAGAAAGAATGAACAGTGATACTAAGGAAAAAAGATCCTGCTAGTCCTACACAGAGAAACACACACAGTGAGTGTGACCCCAAACTGACCATCTCATCGCCACTTGGTTAGAGGTGGACAGTGCCTGACACACCATAAGAACAAACTCCCAGAATTTCACAAAACTATTTAGAGACATACCATTTGACAGCTGTGAAATTCACCGCAAGTGGAAAATACCTGCTAAACCATAGCAGAGAATCCGGTCTCTATACATATCAGTATCTGGAACTAATGCAACATGAACATTACAAGGTAGAAGATATGCATCATGAAGGAAGTACTATAGGCAGAAACCATGTGAGCCCTGTCAGACCTTTATGAGTCCTATATGTGCTTATGCTGACCTCTTGACCGCTAGTAGCACTCTATCCCATAACAATCTTTAAAGGTTGCTCTCATGCCGAGGTCACATACTAGAATGATAACCCTCCACAAGAGTAACCTAATTCCAGGAATCTCAGGTACTGCAATGACAAAACAGTCCCTAATTTTTGGGCTATATGCTGTCCCTTTATGGGGACTAGCATAAAATGAGACAAGCAGGGCAACCCATGACAGAAGACATGAACGGCAATGCCACTACATATGATATACCCTGGACGGGAAGGCATACTCATAGCCACCATGCCGCTAAACTAATATATAGCATAGGAACAGGAAGACAATCCCAGCCAATGTAGACAACTGGGTAGGAATAAGGAATGTCTTTCAAGTATGAGTTAAGGTTAGAGCTTCTAGACCTAACCAGTGTGTATGCCCTGTATCCGGACTAATTTGATGGAAGTCAAAAACACCCTGTTTCAAGCTTCCCAGCTGGAGGCACCCTCACCCAAGGGAGAATACTTCAGGGCAAGTAATTAACTGTTGCGCAGGCAATACTATGGGCCAGATAACTGGGCCCTAGGCAGGGAGATGTAGGTAGAACTTACCTCTAGAGACTATGATGGCACAGTCCATAAATTGGAAAGCATAGGTCATCCCAAGCAGTGCGAATGTGACACATCCCTTGAGAGACAAGGTCATTCCCTGCCATATGCCCTGCAATCAGAACAGTGTATAACAGAAAACCCAAAGAGCAAACACGTGTCCTCTTGGGGGAACTAGGTATGGAATGGCAGCTACCCCAAAACATTTACTCACAGCATGTAATTGGAAGCCAGGTGAACCTTTATATATTCTCAAGCCCTGTAGAATGTATACAATATGCCTAAACAGCTGTAATCCCACAGCCAATTCAATGCACGGGTTAGACCCTCCGAACCCAACAGAAGTGACAATGATAGCTTAGCAAGGTAATGCATAGTCTATTTAACGGCTGCTTGCTGGGCAAAAAAACACCTAACCCCTGTCAACAAAAAACAGCTTCGAAAACAAGCGTTTAGCTGTGAAGCTATTCAAGGCAGAGAAGATACCCAGCAACATAATTAAGATGTAATGTACATGCCATCTTATTACCCTGCTTGAGCTACTGCGATCCCGCAGATGCCATGAGATTGGCTGCAACCTGCCAGCCTTTAGCTCCCAAGAGGCAATACCAACAAGTGTAATGGCACCTTTCAATAAAGGCTAGTGTTATACACTAGCAATGCGGAGATTCATGAACACACTGATGGGTTTGCTTCAAACCGGTCATGGAGCCAGCCCCTATTTAACTATTTAATGTTTTCGGACTGACTTACCATGTAGATCAAACTCATGAGAGAGCCCTGTAGAACATGCAAGTCAGATGCTGTTCACCAAGTGTATATACTACTAAAGTGATGCCTCCCTGCAGCACAAAGGAACGCATGTTGCTGGGCTCTAGAATAACTGCAAACTCAGAGGAATGTTTGTTTTGCAGCATATTATGGATCATGGTTTTATGCCAGGCTCAATAATTACTACAGGCCCAATGGCCCCACAGTTGAACTACAGCATGTGAGCATAACCCTTTTGGTTCAGCTGTAGTTATAACCGTAATGCATACCGCTTGCATACCCACAGGGCCCAATGAAACCTGCAGCTTGGCCCATACATACTACCTGGTCTTAGAAGTACTGCAAAAAAGGCCTACAAAACCCAGAACTGGCAACAGCTTATGAAGCTTAATAGGACACAGTGAACCATGAATTGTGCTGCAGCTTTAGGCATGCTAATAGCACAGATAAAAGAAATGCTGGAGATAGTACTCTGTTTGGGCTGCAGATTCATAAACATTGCCCAGTACAGCAAACATTCAGTCAGCTAAAGCTGTAGGTATGCTTACTGCCCAAACTGGTACCAGACTCTGGTTGCTGCAGAAACTAATGAATATTATTTTGTACCCCGGCATTTGCAGTTTAACCCTTTAAGTGCCAGCCGAATTCGTCATTTCGGTTCCCCCCAGTGCCAGACGTTTTTTAAGCATTTTGTACTCATTCACTTTAACAATGTTTTTTGGTAGGAAAACCTCCATGAAACTAGGGAAATTATATATCGTTTTTTTCGTCACTAATTGGGCTTCGACATACATACCAAATTTTATAACTTTTCTGGAGATATGATGTGTATTTTGGGTGAAATATGTATAAAAAAAAATTATGAAAAATTTCTGTATATTTTGAGTTTTTTTTCCATAGAAAAGTTAATTTTACACACTTTTTTGTTGTTGTTTGTAAAAGCCCTGATACTCCCAAGTCCAACGATACCAAATATGTGGTGGTACCCCACAGTTCCTGTCCAGAAGTAACCCCCAAACTAAAGAAATACTTTGTACAATATCACACCAGAACAAAGCGGAAAAGCGCTTGTAACAGTTGATGCAGCATAACTTATATGTAAATCTAAAATATCCCCTCATGTTTGGTATCTTTAGAAACTACAGACCTTCAGGTTTCTAGGTGCAATGTAGTTTTCACTCAAAAGCCAAATACCTTTTGTCAGTGCATTGTGAAATTTGGAACTTTTTTGGACATTTTTTTTTTTCTAAAACGTAAACTTGGACGCATGATCAAATGTGGATTTGACAAAAAAAATCTCATAAAAATTTTCTAACAAAGGCAAATTTTAAAGACAAACTTCTACTGAATAAAATGATGCCCCATATGTATGGGTGCACATAAAGACATGGGCACCAAACATTCCAAAGCAGGGGCAATGCACAAGGGCAATTACAGCTAAAAATGTGGGTGCTGTGCTCTATGTGCACTACCTGCAGTTTTTCAGTGTTAACCCCCCCTACAGAGAAACCACTCTCCTCTTTCTACATGGAAAATTGTGGCCGCAGTCCCTTGCAGAAATCAGCGCATTGGTCAGAAATCAAGGAAAAACCAGATACAAACCTAGATTTCTCCCCAAAATCTCCATGGCAACTACCAAAAACTTACTAAACATCAATCTGCAAGTTCCCCTGAATAAAACGATACCCCATATGTATGGGTACACATAAAGACGTGGCCACCAAATGCCCCAAAACAGGGGCAATGCATAATAATGGGGCTGCAATTTATGTGCACATCTCAAAGCTTTTCAGACAAAATTGCCCCTTACCTGTGAAAAAAACCATATAAACTGTATATTGATTAAAAATAGACAACTTCAGCTATTCAGAGACACCACTCTTCTCTTTCTACATGGAAAATTGTGGCCGCAGTCCCTTGCAGAAGTAAGCGCATTGGTCAGAAATCAAGGAAAAACCAGATACAAACCTGAATAAAACGATACCCCATATATATGGGTACACATAAAGACGTGGCCACCAAATGCCCCAAAACAGGGGCAATGCATAAGGGCAATTTCAGTTGAAATTTTGGGGGCTGCGCTCTATGTGCACTTCCTGCAGTTTTTCAGTGTTAACCCCCCTACCTGTAAAATAACCCCCACAAACTATATAT
Source organism: Xenopus tropicalis (assembly GCF_000004195.4). Taxonomy (NCBI): domain Eukaryota; kingdom Metazoa; phylum Chordata; class Amphibia; order Anura; family Pipidae; genus Xenopus; species Xenopus tropicalis. The sequence continues at coordinate 21,186,418 of NC_030686.2, forward strand.
TTCTGAAAAGTGCACACCTTCAGCTAGTCAGAGACACCACTCTACTCTTTCTACATGGAAAATTGTGGCCGCAGTCTCTTGCAGAAGTCAGCGCATTGGTCAGAAATCAAGGAAAAACCAGATACAAACCTAGATTTCTCCCCAAAATCTCCATGGCAACTACCAAAAACTTACTAAACATCAATCTGCAAATTCCCCTGAATAAAACGATACCCCATATGTATGGGTGCACATAAAGACGTGGCCACCAAATGCCCCCAAACAGGGGCAATGCATAAGGGGGGGCTGTGCTCTATCTGCAGTTATTTAGTCTAAACACCCCCATACCTGTGAAATTACCCCCACAAACTATATATTTCCAAAAAGTGCACACCTTCAGCTATTCAGAGACACCACTCTTCTCTTTCTACATGGAAAATTGTGGCCGCAGTCCCTTGCAGAAGTCAGCGCTTTGGTCAGAAATCAAGGAAAAACCAGATACGAACCTAGATTTTGGTCAGAAATCAAGGAAAAACCAGATACAAACCTAGATTTCCCCCCAAAATCTCCTAGTCACTATACTATATGAAAAGTGCACACCTTCAGCTATTCAGAGACACCACTCTTCTCTTTCTACATGGAAAATTGTGGCCGCAGTCCCTTGCAGAAGTCAGCGCATTGGTCAGAAATCAAGGAAAAACCAGATACAAACCTAGATTTCTCCCCAAAATCTCCATGGCAACTACCAAAAACTTACTAAACATCAATTTGCAAGTTCCCCTGAATAAAACGATACCCCATATGTATGGGTACACATAAAGACGTGGCCACCAAATGCCCCAAAACAGGGGCAATGCATAATAATGGGGCTGCAATTTATGTGCACATCTCAAAGCTTTTCAGGCGAAATTGCCCCTTACCTTTGAAAAAAACCATATAAACTGTATATTGATTAAAAATAGACAACTTCAGCTATTCAGAGACACCACTCTTCTCTTTCTACATGGAAAATTGTGGCCGCAGTCCCTTGCAGAAGTCAGCGCTTTGGTCAGAAATCAAGGAAAAACCAGATACGAACCTAGATTTTGGTCAGAAATCAAGGAAAAACCAGATACAAACCTAGATTTCTCCCCAAAATCTCCATGGCAACTACCAAAAACTTACTAAACATCAATCTGCAAGTTCCCCTGAATAAAACGATACCCCATATGTATGGGTACACATAAAGACGTGGCCACCAAATGCCCCAAAACAGGGGCAATGCATAAGGGCAATTTCAGTTGAAATTTTGGGGGCTGCGCTCTATGTGCACTTCCTGCAGTTTTTCAATGTTAACCCCCCTACCTGTAAAATAACCCCCACAAACTATATATTTCTGAAAAGTGTACACCTTCAGCTATTCAGAGACACCACTCTCCTCTTTCTACATGGAAAATTGTGGCCGCAGTCCCTTGCAGAAATCAGCGCATTGGTCAGAAATCAAGGAAAAAACAGATACAAACCTAGATTTCTCCCCAAAATCTCCATGGCAACTACCAAAAACTTACTAAACATCAATCTGCAAGTTCCCCTGAATAAAACGATACCCCATATATATGGGTACACATAAAGACGTGGCCACCAAATGCCCCAAAACAAAGGCAATGCATAAGGGCAATTTCAGTTGAAATTTTGGGGGCTGCGCTCTATGTGCACTTCCTTCAGTTTTTCAGTGTTAAACCCCCTACCTGTAAAATAACCCCCACAAACTATATATTTCTGAAAAGTGCACACCTTCAGCTATTCAGAGCATGGGCGTCCACAGAAGGGGGCAAGAGGGGGCACTTGCCCCCCCCTGGAAAAGTAGCAAAAAAAACAAAAACCTTACTCCGTTTCTGCACTTTCCCCTCAAGCCCGTTTTTGCTGTGCTCCGATTGGATCTTTCTTCTTGTGGATTCACCAATCAGAGCACAGCTTCCTTGACAGACAGTAAAATTGACCAATCAGAGCACAGATGCACACAGGGATCGGGAGATTTTGCAAACTGGAAACAGAAATAAAGACTGAAAAGATGAATCTGCAGCTGTAACTTTACCTGAGAACCAACTCTCAACTTTTGCTGCAGTTTTCATCCCACAGGTACTATACACAGGTACTATACAGTTCTAAAGAATCACTAGCTGACATTAAATTGTTCAATTTATAATCTATCCCCTACCCTAACACATGGAGGGTAAGTTAACTCTTTCCCTCTGAAAAAGCTCATTGTGAGTTTATAAATGTGTTGTTGTTTTTTGCACTTACTATTTTTTTTTTTTTTTTTTGTCATTGTTTTGTTCATTTATAGTAAGTTACAGTGGGGCCAATGTTGTGTATCAGTGCCAGTGTTATAGTGCCAGGGCCTGAATATCTGCCATCAGTACCCACTGCTCCTCATGGCATATAATGTGCTGGGTTTGTAAATACGGACTGCATCTCACTGTATATAATGGGGAGTCAGTACCCACTGCCTTTCTTGCTATAAAACTAACATAAACACATCTAAAGGGGTGGTTCACTTTTAAGTTAACCTTTAGTATGTTATAAAATGGCCTATTCCTAGCAACTTTGCAATTGGTCTTCCTAATTAATTTTTTTGAATAATTTGCCTTTCTCTTCTGCCTCTATACAGATTTCAAATGGGGGCCAAAAAATATTGTATTATTATTATAATTTTGTATTACTTATTTTTCCAAGTAGGCCCCTTAACTATTCATATTCCCATCTCTTGTTTAAATCACTACCTGGTTGCTAGGGTAAATAAGACCCTAGCAACCAGATAGCTGCTGAAATACCAAATGGAGAGCTGCTGAACAAAAAGCTAAATAACTGAAAAACCATTAAAAATAAAAGTGAATTCGAATGCGAACTACCCCTTTAAGCTAACTGATCCCAAACACAAATGTTTGCAGATCCCCTAACAGAAGTGCGCGTATGAATACTTTTACTACTAATACTAAACATTTTAGGGTAAAAAAAAAAAGCACCCCCACCCGCACTTTTGTACAGTATCCCTGGGAGTCAGTGGGAACGGCAAGAGGTAGTTGGGAGGTTAACTTTTTACGTCAGCAGTGAATCCACTAAGTGTCACATTAGCTGTAGGTCAGTCTGTGTATGGGCCATATTTAGCCTCCCCTAGTATCATCCTGCAAAAAAAAAAAAATATATATATATATTTATCTGTTGCAGGATGATGCTAGCTTACTTGCCCCCCCTTGGAAAATTTTCTGCGGACGCCCATGATTCAGAGACACCACTCTCCTCTTTCTACATGGAAAATTGTGGCCGCAGTCCCTTGCAGAAATAAGCGCATTGGTCAGAAATCAAGGAAAAACCAGATACAAACCTAGATTTCTCCCCAAAATCTCCATGGCAACTACCAAAAACTTACTAAACATCAATCTGCAAGTTCCCCTGAATAAAACGATACCCCATATGTATGGGTACACATAAAGACGTGGCCACCAAATGCCCCAAAACAGGGGCAATGCATAATAATGGGGTTGCAATTTATGTGCACATCTCAAAGCTTTTCAGACAAAATTGCCCCTTACCTGTGAAAAAAACCATATAAACTGTATATTGATTAAAAATAGACAACTTCAGCTATTCAGAGACACCACTCTTCTCTTTCTACATGGAAAATTGGAGCCGCAGTCCCTTGCAGAAGTCAGCGCTTTGGTCAGAAATCAAGGAAAAACCAGATACAAACCTAGATTTCTCCCCAAAATCTCCATGGCAACTACCAAAAACTTACTAAACATCAATCTGCAAGTTCCCCTGAATAAAACGATACCCCATATGTATGGGTACACATAAAGATGTTGCCACCAAATGCCCCAAAACAGGGGCAATGCATAATAATGGGGCTGCAATTTATGTGCACATCTCAAAGCTTTTCAGACAAAATTGCCCCTTACCTGTGAAAAAAACCATATAAACTGTATATTGATTAAAAATAGACAACTTCAGCTATTCAGAGACACCACTCTTCTCTTTCTACATGGAAAATTGGAGCCGCAGTCCCTTGCAGAAGTCAGCGCTTTGGTCAGAAATCAAGGAAAAACCAGATACGAACCTAGATTTTGGTCAGAAATCAAGGAAAAACCAGATACAAACCTAGATTTCTCCCCAAAATCTCTATGGCAACTACCAAAAACTTACTAAACATCAATCTGCAAGTTCCCCTGAATAAAACGATACCCCATATGTATGGGTACACATAAAGACGTGGCCACCAAATGCCCCAAAACAGGGGCAATGCATAAGGGCAATTTCAGTTGAAATTTTGGGGGCTGCGCTCTATGTGCACTTCCTGCAGTTTTTCAGCGTTAACCCCCCTACCTGTAAAATAACCCCCACAAACTATATATTTCTGAAAAGTGCACACCTTCAGCTATTCAGAGACACCACTCTCCTCTTTCTACATGGAAAATTGTGGCCGCAGTCTCTTGCAGAAGTCAGCGCATTGGTCAGAAATCAAGGAAAAACCAGATACAAACCTAGATTTCTCCCCAAAATCTCCATGGCAACTACCAAAAACTTACTAAACATCAATTTGCAAGTTCCCCTGAATAAAACGATACCCCATATGTATGGGTGCACATAAAGACGTGGCCACCAAATGCCCCCAAACAGGGGCAATGCATAAGGGGGGGCTGTGCTCTATGTGCTCTACCTGCAGTTATTTAGTCTAAACACCCCCATACCTGTGAAATTACCCCCACAAACTATATATTTCTGAAAAGTGCACACCTTCAGCTATTCAGAGACACCACTCTCCTCTTTCTACATGGAAAATTGTGGCCGCAGTCCCTTGCAGAAATAAGCGCATTGGTCAGAAATCAAGGAAAAACCAGATACAAACCTAGATTTCTCCCCAAAATCTCCATGGCAACTACCAAAAACTTACACATCTCAAAGCTTTTCAGACAAAATTGCCCCTTACCTGTGAAAAAAACCATATAAACTGTATATTGATTAAAAATAGACAACTTCAGCTATTCAGAGACACCACTCTTCTCTTTCTACATGGAAAATTGAGGCCGCAGTCCCTTGCAGAAGTCAGCGCTTTTGTCAGAAATCAAGGAAAAACCAGATACGAACCTAGATTTTGGTCAGAAATCAAGGAAAAACCAGATACAAACCTAGATTTCTCCCCAAAATCTCCATGGCAACTACCAAAAACTTACTAAACATCAATCTGCAAGTTCCCCTGAATAAAACGATACCCCATATGTATGGGTACACATAAAGATGTGGCCACCAAATGCCCCAAAACAGGGGCAATGCATAATAATGGGGCTGCAATTTATGTGCACATCTCAAAGCTTTTCAGACAAAATTGCCCCTTACCTGTGAAAAAAACCATATAAACTGTATATTGATTAAAAATAGACAACTTCAGCAATTCAGAGACACCACTCTTCTCTTTCTACATGGAAAATTGTGGCCGCAATCCCTTGCAGAAGTAAGCGCTTTGGTCAGAAATCAAGGAAAAACCAGATACAAACCTAGATTTTGGTCAGAAATCAAGGAAAACCAGATACAAACCTAGATTTCTCCCCAAAATCTCCATGGCAACTACCAAAAACTTACTAAACATCAATCTGCAAGTTCCCCTGAATAAAACGATACCCCATATGTATGGGTACACATAAAGACGTGGCCACCAAATGCCCCAAAACAGGGGCAATGCATAAGGGCAATTTCAGTTGAAATTTTGGGGGCTGCGCTCTATGTGCACTTCCTGCAGTTTTTCAGTGTTAACCCCCCCACCTGTAAAATAACCCCCACAAACTATATATTTCTATATATTTCTGCACATGGAGATGCTAGAGATGCACTCTGTTTGGGCTGCAGATTCATGAACATGCACATTGCCCAGTACAGCAAACATTCAGTCAGCTAAAGCTTTAGGTATGCTTACTGCCCAAATTGTTACCAGCCAATGGTTGCTGAAAAACTAATGAATATTATCTGGTACCCAGACATTTGCAGTTCAAGCATGCATAATACAGGGTTCTACAGGGTTGCTGAAGAACTAATGAATATTGTCTGGTACCCAGACATTTGCAGTTTAAGCATACATAATACAGGGTTCTAAACCTTAGAAAAGTAAAAAAAAAAAAAAATCTGCTGGTGATTATTGTACAGAGAAACATACAGCATAAGTATAGGAACACTTAATGGCAATGTGCCCATGCATAGCCTGAAAGAAAACTACATGGCAATACACTATTAACACATATGCAGATAATGCTAATCACAAATCAATAATTGTGTTAGTTTACTGGTAGCAACACAAGCCTGGCCTGGGGACCCCAAAGCATGGCCAATAATTGCTGCTAGCTGACAAGGTAGGATTACAGCCCTCTGCAGTGTGCTACAAAACACCTTTAAGTGATCAGAATAAAGGGCTCTCGATTTCTATAATACTATAGCTCTCTAAGCCAATAGTTATGGCCTACCTTAGGCATCAAAAACTGGAAAGAGGTTCCTAAAGGAGGACTGATTATAGGAAACCAGCAAACAAAATCAGTATACAGAACCTTACCTTCCCAGCCCATGGTGCTATGCTCTGGGAACTCAGGATTGGAATGAGAACCACAACACCTTTGGCTAATTACATAATTACCTTCAGCAGAGGTACTCTGGTTACACCCCTATTAGCCAGTAGGGTTCTTATACAGAGTTTTAAACATAATTAGCCAGGCTACTACTAGCGAGGCACCTGAACAACTTCAGCCCTAATGCAGCAATACAATCTGGCTACAATCGTGATGGCAAAGTACTGGATCCATGTGCATACACATAATTATACCCAGCTAATGCAGATACAGATCTCAGAGGTACTTCAACTCTATAATGCCCTGACTACTATAAACACCTTCCACAGTAAGTGAAATATTAGTGCATTACCTGGTGTAGCAGCAGTAGCCATAACACAGAACTGGTGCAACTCTCTGGGAAGCTCAGCTGGAGTGTAGCTGATCACGTAATCACATTCACCTGAGGCTACTCAGGAATGCATCTAATTAGCCAGTTCTTAGTAGTAACTACACTACAGTGCCCTAGCAACCATAACACAATGCGGGCAGCTGAAAGGAGTTGACGCATTACCCCATGTATCAGCAAGTAGCCATGACACAGGACTGCTGCAGTCTCTGGAAAGCTCAGGTAGAGTGTAGCTTAGCACATAATCACATTCACCTGAGGCTACTCAGGAAGCATGGCTCTGCCCTAGCAACTGTAACACAATCCAGAGCAACTGAAAGGTTCAATGAATCACCCAATCTGTCTGCAAGTAACCATAATATTTGACTGGTTAAATTCAGCTAAAGCTATCCAGGTATGTAACAACTAGCAGGCAAACTAACCCATTTGTAGTACATAATGCAGCCCAATGTTTAAAGACAGTGGGGTGTCAGGCCCTTTTTTTTTTTTTTTTAAAACACCTCTTAATACAAAACCTTAGGAAAGACTTTGTGAGGGAGGCAGTAGGCTTTGAACTCTGGCTCTATTCAAAAAAAAAAAATCTCTCCACACAGTAGAACAAAAAGGAATATGGAGATCGCCAGACTCAGGCCACTAACTAAATGTTGAGGACTGCTAACTTCCACCTCCCTCGCCCATCCGCAAAAATATTAAGTGTGTCAGGCCACACACCATTGCCACCAGACACTCACGGCCTGGGAGGGCATACGGATGGGGGGACTAGCACTTGCCATTGGATGCCATTATGACAAACCAGAAAGGCACATGGGATCTGTTGAATCTTTATTATAGATCTGTTAGTTAGTGAGTTATGTTATACAGAATACTACATTTCCCAGAATGCGAAATAGGATGCGAGAACATATCAGACACATAGTTTCAGGTAACGAAAGCAGTCCAGTAGCAAGACATTTTAAACATTGTTGCAAATCTAATGTCTCCAATTTACAGATACAGGTAATAGACAGAGTCTTGCCTGATGAAAGAGATTCTGACAGACTGTCTAAGCTTTTACGTTTGGAGATCAAATGGATCTTTACACTGAATACTCATCATCCTGTGGGTTTAAATTCGATTTTTGATATCAGTTGTTATGTATAATGGTGGCCTTAATATACTAAGCCCCCTCCCCCAAATGTAGTAGTTTGGTCCCAATGATTATTTAGTCTCATTTTCCCTTAAAAATGAAATATGTGCTTCTTAAAATGAAACATAGTTTCTTAAATATTTTAAAATATAGTCTCTGCATATCACAGATTTGCCCCAATAATAAATTTCTTTAGCACTGGATACTGACCTCTTAAAGAACCGGAGATTTGATGGTGTACTATTCATTTATAGTGTCTCATTTTGTTAACATGTTCTTATTTGTACTTGTATTTATTTATGATTACATCGTTTTATATATATAATATTTATAAACTTGCATAGACTTAACATATTACATTATTGGAATTTTCATATTAATTGATTATTTTACTATATATTTATTGTATTTTGCGTGTTTCAATTTATGATGGGATCTGCTTGGGAAAAGAATCCATTACGATGTATTTCTCATGTCTGTCTTTTTAAATTGTGTGGGGGGGGCGGGGCCCTAGCAGGCTTCCTCAACCCCACGTCATATCAATTTAGCAATTTAGCTATTTAAAGACCTTTGATACTTACTGTGGTTTGCCTATGAATAAGTGCTCCTAACGCACGAAACGCGTCAGGCACTCTTTGTTTTTAAACATGCTGAAATAAAGTTTGGATTTTAAACGGATCCCCGGTGTCCGAAAGGTGCTTGATGTCCTTTTCTACTGTGAAACTACTCCCATTCAGCTGCGGGTTCGGGGCTGAGAGCACCCGGACCACTGCCGGGCACTGGTGAGCACATTATTTTCTCGGATATTGGTTCATACAAGGGATTGACTTTAGATTTCAAGCGGTAGGTTCGGGGTTTGAACACCCGAACCTCACTTAAATATGTGGTACTTATAATTCATTATTCTCTTTATTTACTCCTTACCTAATTGTTTATTTAGTGTTTCTTTATAAACTCGTTTTCTGAGAAATTTTGCTTTAAGGTTTGCGTTGAGAGCAATCCTTTTTTTCATACTATATGGAGATCGCCAGACTCAGGCCACTAACTAAATGTTGAGGACTGCTAACTTCCACCTCCCTCGCCCATCCGCAAAAATATTAAGTGTGTCGGGCCACACGCCATTGCCACCAGACACTCACGGCCTGGGAGGGCATACGGATGGGGGGACTAGCACTTGCCATTGGATGCCATTATGACAAACCAGAAAGGCACATGGGATCTGTTGAATCTTTATTATAGATCTGTTAGTTAGTGAGTTATGTTATACAGAATACTACATTTCCCAGAATGCACATGCCATATGTTACCATGCAATTTCCTGTGTGTGATGTAAGCGATTGCTATTGGTTCTGGGGGTGGTGTGATCTTGATCTTTTAGTTCCTGTTCCTGTTTTCTGTGTGAGAGCTCTCTCTGTAGCTGCATGTTCCTGTATTCACTGATTAACATTGCTGATATGCATCTATCCTAAATAAAAGTTATTAACAGCAAAGGATTGTGTGGAACTACACCACTCTGCGTGAGAATCTGATACCAAGGAACTCTGGTAGGTCATCAACCCTGAACATAAGATTGTTGTACAGAATAGTTGCAACATAATTTCTGATGCCGAAACCCGGGAGGATGGCAGAACGACAATGCAGAAAATATGCTCCTGCTAACGTTTCATGCTGGTAAACCAATCAGAGCACTTGCAGTAACATGGGCTAAAAAGCTTTACAGAGCAAACCGGCAAACTGAAACAAATCACCTGAATGCCTCAGAAAAGCTCACTTAACACACCAATTGACTATCTATAAGACAAAGTAAATAGTTTGAATGCTACATGGCATTTGAAAGACAATGCAGAATATAAGCTCCTGCTAACGTTTCATGCTTGCAAACCAATCAGAGCACTTGCAGTAACATGGGCTAAAACGCTTTACAGAGCAAACCGGCAAAGTGAAGCAAATCACCTGAATGCCTCTGAAAAGCTCATTTAACACACAAAATTGAATCTCTACAAGGCAAAGTAAATAGTTTAAATGCTACATGGCATTTGAAAGACAGTGCAGAAAATAAGCTCCCGCTAACGTTTCATGCTTGCAAACCAATCAGAGCACTTGCAGTAACATGGGTTAAAACGCTTTACAGAGCAAACCGGCAAACTAAAGCAAATCACCTGAATGCCTCAGAAAAGCTCATTTAACACACAAAATTGACTGTTCATAAGACATAGTAAATAGTTTGAATGCTACATGGCATTTGAAAGACAATGCAGAAAATAAGCTCCTGCTAACGTTTCATGCTTGCAAACCAATCAGAGCACTTGCAGTAACATGGGCTAAAACGCTTTACAGAGCAAACCGGCAAAGTGAAGCAAATCACCTGCATGCCTCTGAAAAGCTCATTTAACACACAAAATTGAATCTCTACAAGGCAAAGTAAATACTTTGAATGCTACATGGCATTTGAAAGACAATGCAGAATATAAGCTCCTGCTAACGTTTCATGCTTGCAAACCAATCAGAGCACTTGCAGTAACATGGGCTAAAACGCTTTACAGAGCAAACCGGCAAACTAAAGCAAATCACCTGAATGCCTCAGAAAAGCTCATTTAACACACAAAATTGACTGTTCATAAGACAAAGTAAATAGTTTGAATGCTACATGGCATTTGAAAGACAATGCAGAAAATAAGCTCCTGCTAACGTTTCATGCTTGCAAACCAATCAGAGCACTTGCAGTAACATGGGCTAAAACGCTTTACAGAGCAAACCGGCAAAGTGAAGCAAATCACCTGAATGCCTCAGAAAAGCTCATTTAACACACAAAATTGACTGTTCATAAGACAAAGTAAATAGTTTGAATGCTACATGGCATTTGAAAGACAATGCAGAAAATAAGCTCCTGCTAACGTTTCATGCTTGCAAACCAATCAAAGCACTTGCAGTAACATGGGCTAAAACGCTTTACAGAGCAAACCGGCAAACTAAAGCAAATCACCTGAATGCCTCTGATAAGCTCATTTAACACACAAAATTGAATCTCTACAAGGCAAAGTAAATACTTTGAATGCTACATGGCATTTGAAAGACAATGCAGATTATAAGCTCCTGCTAACGTTTCATGCTTGCAAACCAATCAGAGCACTTGCAGTAACATGGGCTAAAACGCTTTACAGAGCAAACCGGCAAACTAAAGCAAATCACCTGAATGCCTCAGAAAAGCTCATTTAACACACAAAATTGACTGTTCATAAGACAAAGTAAATAGTTTGAATGCTACATGGCATTTGAAAGACAATGCAGAAAATAAGCTCCTGCTAACGTTTCATGCTTGCAAACCAATCAGAGCACTTGCAGTAACATGGGCTAAAACGCTTTACAGAGCAAACCGGCAAAGTGAAGCAAATCACCTGAATGCCTCTGAAAAGCTCATTTAACACACAAAATTGAATCTCTACAAGGCAAAGTAAATACTTTGAATGCTACATGGCATTTGAAAGACAATGCAGAATATAAGCTCCTGCTAACGTTTCATGCTTGCAAACCAATCAGAGCACTTGCAGTAACATGGGCTAAAACGCTTTACAGAGCAAACCGGCAAACTAAAGCAAATCACCTGAATGCCTCAGAAAAGCTCATTTAACACACAAAATTGACTGTTCATAAGACAAAGTAAATAGTTTGAATGCTACATGGCATTTGAAAGACAATGCAGAAAATAAGCTCCTGCTAACGTTTCATGCTTGCAAACCAATCAGAGCACTTGCAGTAACATGGGCTAAAACGCTTTACAGAGCAAACCGGCAAAGTGAAGCAAATCACCTGAATGCCTCTGAAAAGCTCATTTAACACACAAAATTGAATCTCTACAAGGCAAAGTAAATACTTTGAATGCTACATGGCATTTGAAAGACAATGCAGAATATAAGCTCCTGCTAACGTTTCATGCTTGCAAACCAATCAGAGCACTTGCAGTAACATGGGCTAAAACGCTTTACAGAGCAAATCGGCAAACTAAAGCAAATCACCTGAATGCCTCAGAAAAGCTCATTTAACACACAAAATTGACTGTTCATAAGACAAAGTAAATAGTTTGAATGCTACATGGCATTTGAAAGACAATGCAGAAAATAAGCTCCTGCTAACGTTTCATGCTTGCAAACCAATCAGAGCACTTGCAGTAACATGGGCTAAAACGCTTTACAGAGCAAACCGGCAAAGTGAAGCAAATCACCTGAATGCCTCTGATAAGCTCATTTAACACACAAAATTGAATCTCTACAAGGCAAAGTAAATACTTTGAATGCTACATGGCATTTGAAAGACAATGCAGAATATAAGCTCCTGCTAACGTTTCATGCTTGCAAACCAATCAGAGCACTTGCAGTAACATGGGCTAAAACGCTTTACAGAGCAAACCGGCAAACTAAAGCAAATCACCTGAATGCCTCAGAAAAGCTCATTTAACACACAAAATTGACTGTTCATAAGACAAAGTAAATAGTTTGAATGCTACATGGCATTTGAAAGACAATGCAGAAAATAAGCTCCTGCTAACGTTTCATGCTTGCAAACCAATCAGAGCACTTGCAGTAACATGGGCTAAAACGCTTTACAGAGCAAACCGGCAAAGTGAAGCAAATCACCTGAATGCCTCTGAAAAGCTCATTTAACACACAAAATTGAATCTCTACAAGACAAAGTAAATAGTTTGAATGCTACATGGCATTTGAAAGACAATGCAGAATATAAGCTCCTGCTAACGTTTCATGCTTGCAAACCAATCAGAGCACTTGCAGTAACATGGGCTAAAACGCTTTACAGAGCAAACCGGCAAACTAAAGCAAATCACCTGAATGCCTCAGAAAAGCTCATTTAACACACAAAATTGACTGTTCATAAGACAAAGTAAATAGTTTGAATGCTACATGGCATTTGAAAGACAATGCAGAAAATAAGCTCCTGCTAACGTTTCATGCTTGCAAACCAATCAGAGCACTTGCAGTAACATGGGCTAAAACGCTTTACAGAGCAAACCGGCAAACTAAAGCAAATCACCTGAATGCCTCAGAAAAGCTCATTTAACACACAAAATTGACTGTTCATAAGACAAAGTAAATAATTTGAATGCTACATGGCATTTGAAAGACAATGGAGAATATAAGCTCCTGCTAACGTTTCATGCTTGCAAACCAATCAGAGCACTTGCAGTAACATGGGCTAAAACGCTTTACAGAGCAAACCGGCAAACTAAAGCAAATCACCTGAATGCCTCAGAAAAGCTCATTTAACACACAAAATTGAATCTCTACAAGACAAAGTAAATAGTTTGAATGCTACATGGCATTTGAAAGACAATGCAGAATATAAGCTCCTGCTAACGTTTCATGCTTGCAAACCAATCAGAGCACTTGCAGTAACATGGGCTAAAACGCTTTACAGAGCAAACATGCAAACTAAAGCAAATCACCTGAATGCCTCAAAAAAGCTCATTTAACACACAAAATTGACTGTTCATAAGACAAAGTAAATAGTTTGAATGCTACATGGCATTTGAAAGACAATGCAGAAAATAAGCTCCTGCTAACGTTTCATGCTTGCAAACCAATCAGAGCACTTGCAGTAACAAGGGCTAAAACGCTTTACAGAGCAAACCGGCAAACTAAAGCAAATCACCTGAATGCCTCAGAAAAGCTCATTTAACACACAAAATTGACTGTTCATAAGACAAAGTAAATAGTTTGAATGCTACATGGCATTTGAAAGACAATGCAGAAAATAAGCTCCTGCTAACGTTTCATGCTTGCAAACCAATCAGAGTACTTGCAGTAACATGGGCTAAAACGCTTTACAGAGCAAACCGGCAAAGTGAAGCAAATCACCTGAATGCCTCTGAAAAGCTCATTTAACACACAAAATTGAATCTCTACAAGGCAAAGTAAATAGTTTAAATGCTACATGGCATTTGAAAGACAGTGCAGAAAATAAGCTCCTGCTCACCTGAATGCCTCAGAAAAGCTCATTTAACACACAAAATTGACTGTTCATAAGACAAAGTAAATAGTTTGAATGCTACATGGCATTTGAAAGACAATGCAGAAAATAAGCTCCTGCTAACGTTTCATGCTTGCAAACCAATCAGAGCACTTGCAGTAACATAGGCTAAAACGCTTTACAGAGCAATCCGGCAAACTAAAGCAAATCACCTGAATGCCTCAGAAAAGCTCATTTAACACACAAAATTGACTGTTCATAAGACAAAGTAAATAGTTTGAATGCTACATGGCATTTGAAAGACAATGCAGAAAATGAGCTCCTGCTAACGTTTCATGCTTGCAAACGAATCAGAGCACTTGCAGTAACATGGGCTAAAACGCTTTACAGAGCAAACCGGCAAAGTGAAGCAAATCACCTGAATGCCTCTGAAAAGCTCATTTAACACACAAAATTGAATCTCTACAAGGCAAAGTAAATACTTTGAATGCTACATGGCATTTGAAAGACAATGCAGAATAAAAGCTCCTGCTAACGTTTCAAGCTTGCAAACCAATCAGAGCACTTGCAGTAACATGGGCTAAAACGCTTTACAGAGCAAACCGGCAAACTAAAGCAAATCACCTGAATGCCTCAGAAAAGCTCATTTAACACACAAAATTGACTGTTCATAAGACAAAGTAAATAGTTTGAATGCTACATGGCATTTGAAAGACAGTGCAGAAAATAAGCTCCCGCTAACGTTTCATGCTTTCAAACCAATCAGAGCACTTGCAGTAACATGGGCTAAAACGCTTTACAGAGCAAACCGGCAAACTAAAGCAAATCACCTGAATGCCTCAGAAAAGCTCATTTAACACACAAAATTGACTGTTCATAAGACAAAGTAAATAGTTTGAATGTTACATGGCATTTGAAAGACAATGCAGAAAATAAGCTCCTGCTAACGTTTCATGCTTGCAAACCAATCAGAGCACTTGCAGTAACATGGGCTAAAACGCTTTACAGAGCAAACCGGCAAACTAAAGCAAATCACCTGAATGCCTCAGAAAAGCTCATTTAACACACAAAATTGACTGTTCATAAGACAAAGTAAATAGTTTGAATGCTACATGGCATTTGAAAGACAATGCAGAAAATAAGCTCCTGCTAACGTTTCATGCTTGCAAACGAATCAGAGCACTTGCAGTAACATGGGCTAAAACGCTTTACAGAGCAAACCGGCAAAGTGAAGCAAATCACCTGAATGCCTCTGAAAAGCTCATTTAACACACAAAATTGAATCTCTACAAGGCAAAGTAAATACTTTGAATGCTACATGGCATTTGAAAGACAATGCAGAATAAAAGCTCCTGCTAACGTTTCAAGCTTGCAAACCAATCAGAGCACTTGCAGTAACATGGGCTAAAACGCTTTACAGAGCAAACCGGCAAACTAAAGCAAATCACCTGAATGCCTCAGAAAAGCTCATTTAACACACAAAATTGACTGTTCATAAGACAAAGTAAATAGTTTGAATGCTACATGGCATTTGAAAGACAATGCAGAAAATAAGCTCCTGCTAACGTTTCATGCTTGCAAACCAATCAGAGCACTTGCAGTAACATGGGCTAAAACGCTTTACAGAGCAAACCGGCAAAGTGAAGCAAATCACCTGAATGCCTCAGAAAAGCTCATTTAACACACAAAATTGAATCTCTACAAGACAAAGTAAATAGTTTGAATGCTACATGGCATTTGAAAGACAATGCAGAATATAAGCTCCTGCTAACGTTTCATGCTTGCAAACCAATCAGAGCACTTGCAGTAACATGGGCTAAAACGCTTTACAGAGCAAACCGGCAAACTAAAGCAAATCACCTGAATGCCTCAGAAAAGCTCATTTAACACACAAAATTGACTGTTCATAAGACAAAGTAAATAGTTTGAATGCTACATGGCATTTGAAAGACAATGCAGAAAATAAGCTCCTGCTAACGTTTCATGCTTGCAAACCAATCGGAGCACTTGCAGTAACAAGGGCTAAAACGCTTTACAGAGCAAACCGGCAAACTAAAGCAAATCACCTGAATGCCTCAGAAAAGCTCATTTAACACACAAAATTGACTGTTCATAAGACAAAGTAAATAGTTTGAATGCTACATGGCATTTGAAAGACAATGCAGAAAATAAGCTCCTGCTAACGTTTCATGCTTGCAAACCAATCAGAGTACTTGCAGTAACATGGGCTAAAACGCTTTACAGAGCAAACCGGCAAAGTGAAGCAAATCACCTGAATGCCTCTGAAAAGCTCATTTAACACACAAAATTGAATCTCTACAAGGCAAAGTAAATAGTTTAAATGCTACATGGCATTTGAAAGACAGTGCAGAAAATAAGCTCCTGCTCACCTGAATGCCTCAGAAAAGCTCATTTAACACACAAAATTGACTGTTCATAAGACAAAGTAAATAGTTTGAATGCTACATGGCATTTGAAAGACAATGCAGAAAATAAGCTCCTGCTAACGTTTCATGCTTGCAAACCAATCAGAGCACTTGCAGTAACATAGGCTAAAACGCTTTACAGAGCAATCCGGCAAACTAAAGCAAATCACCTGAATGCCTCAGAAAAGCTCATTTAACACACAAAATTGACTGTTCATAAGACAAAGTAAATAGTTTGAATGCTACATGGCATTTGAAAGACAATGCAGAAAATGAGCTCCTGCTAACGTTTCATGCTTGCAAACGAATCAGAGCACTTGCAGTAACATGGGCTAAAACGCTTTACAGAGCAAACCGGCAAAGTGAAGCAAATCACCTGAATGCCTCTGAAAAGCTCATTTAACACACAAAATTGAATCTCTACAAGGCAAAGTAAATACTTTGAATGCTACATGGCATTTGAAAGACAATGCAGAATAAAAGCTCCTGCTAACGTTTCAAGCTTGCAAACCAATCAGAGCACTTGCAGTAACATGGGCTAAAACGCTTTACAGAGCAAACCGGCAAACTAAAGCAAATCACCTGAATGCCTCAGAAAAGCTCATTTAACACACAAAATTGACTGTTCATAAGACAAAGTAAATAGTTTGAATGCTACATGGCATTTGAAAGACAGTGCAGAAAATAAGCTCCCGCTAACGTTTCATGCTTTCAAACCAATCAGAGCACTTGCAGTAACATGGGCTAAAACGCTTTACAGAGCAAACCGGCAAACTAAAGCAAATCACCTGAATGCCTCAGAAAAGCTCATTTAACACACAAAATTGACTGTTCATAAGACAAAGTAAATAGTTTGAATGTTACATGGCATTTGAAAGACAATGCAGAAAATAAGCTCCTGCTAACGTTTCATGCTTGCAAACCAATCAGAGCACTTGCAGTAACATGGGCTAAAACGCTTTACAGAGCAAACCGGCAAACTAAAGCAAATCACCTGAATGCCTCAGAAAAGCTCATTTAACACACAAAATTGACTGTTCATAAGACAAAGTAAATAGTTTGAATGCTACATGGCATTTGAAAGACAATGCAGAAAATAAGCTCCTGCTAACGTTTCATGCTTGCAAACGAATCAGAGCACTTGCAGTAACATGGGCTAAAACGCTTTACAGAGCAAACCGGCAAAGTGAAGCAAATCACCTGAATGCCTCTGAAAAGCTCATTTAACACACAAAATTGAATCTCTACAAGGCAAAGTAAATACTTTGAATGCTACATGGCATTTGAAAGACAATGCAGAATAAAAGCTCCTGCTAACGTTTCAAGCTTGCAAACCAATCAGAGCACTTGCAGTAACATGGGCTAAAACGCTTTACAGAGCAAACCGGCAAACTAAAGCAAATCACCTGAATGCCTCAGAAAAGCTCATTTAACACACAAAATTGACTGTTCATAAGACAAAGTAAATAGTTTGAATGCTACATGGCATTTGAAAGACAATGCAGAAAATAAGCTCCTGCTAACGTTTCATGCTTGCAAACCAATCAGAGCACTTGCAGTAACATGGGCTAAAACGCTTTACAGAGCAAACCGGCAAAGTGAAGCAAATCACCTGAATGCCTCAGAAAAGCTCATTTAACACACAAAATTGAATCTCTACAAGACAAAGTAAATAGTTTGAATGCTACATGGCATTTGAAAGACAATGCAGAATATAAGCTCCTGCTAACGTTTCATGCTTGCAAACCAATCAGAGCACTTGCAGTAACATGGGCTAAAACGCTTTACAGAGCAAACCGGCAAACTAAAGCAAATCACCTGAATGCCTCAGAAAAGCTCATTTAACACACAAAATTGACTGTTCATAAGACAAAGTAAATAGTTTGAATGCTACATGGCATTTGAAAGACATTGCAGAAAATAAGCTCCTGCTAACGTTTCATGCTTGCAAACCAATCAGAGCACTTGCAGTAACATGGGCTAAAACGCTTTACAGAGCAAACCGGCAAACTAAAGCAAATCACCTGAATGCCTCAGAAAAGCTCATTTAACACACAAAATTGACTGTTCATAAGACAAAGTAAATAGTTTGAATGCTACATGGCATTTGAAAGACAATGCAGAAAATAAGCTCCTGCTAACGTTTCATGCTTGCAAACCAATCAGAGCACTTGCAGTAACATGGGCTAAAACGCTTTACAGAGCAAACCGGCAAACTAAAGCAAATCACCTGAATGCCTCAGAAAAGCTCATTTAACACACAAAATTGACTGTTCATAAGACAAAGTAAATAGTTTGAATGCTACATGGCATTTGAAAGACAATGCAGAAAATAAGCTCCTGCTAACGTTTCATGCTTGCAAACCAATCAGAGCACTTGCAGTAACATGGGCTAAAACGCTTTACAGAGCAAACCGGCAAAGTGAAGCAAATCACCTGAATGCCTCAGAAAAGCTCATTTAACACACAAAATTGACTGTTCATAAGACAAAGTAAATAGTTTGAATGCTACATGGCATTTGAAAGACAATGCAGAATATAAGCTCCTGCTAACGTTTCATGCTTGCAAACCAATCAGAGCACTTGCAGTAACATGGGCTAAAACGCTTTACAGAGCAAACCGGCAAACTAAAGCAAATCACCTGAATGCCTCAGAAAAGCTCATTTAACACACAAAATTGACTGTTCATAAGACAAAGTAAATAGTTTGAATGCTACATGGCATTTGAAAGACAATGCAGAAAATAAGCTCCTGCTAACGTTTCATGCTTGCAAACCAATCAGAGCACTTGCAGTAACATGGGCTAAAACGCTTTACAGAGCAAACCGGCAAACTAAAGCAAATCACCTGAATGCCTCAGAAAAGCTCATTTAACACACAAAATTGACTGTTCATAAGACAAAGTAAATAGTTTGAATGCTACATGGCATTTGAAAGACAATGCAGAAAATAAGCTCCTGCTAACGTTTCATGCTTGCAAACCAATCAGAGCACTTGCAGTAACATGGGCTAAAACGCTTTACAGAGCAAACCGGCAAAGTGAAGCAAATCACCTGAATGCCTCTGAAAAGCTCATTTAACACACAAAATTGAATCTCTACAAGGCAAAGTAAATAGTTTGAATGCTACATGGCATTTGAAAGACAATGCAGAATATAAGCTCCTGCTAACGTTTCATGCTTGCAAACCAATCAGAGCACTTGCAGTAACATGGGCTAAAACGCTTTACAGAGCAAACCGGCAAACTAAAGCAAATCACCTGAATGCCTCAGAAAAGCTCATTTAACACACAAAATTGACTGTTCATAAGACAAAGTAAATAGTTTGAATGCTACATGGCATTTGAAAGACAATGCAGAAAATAAGCTCCTGCTAACGTTTCATGCTTGCAAACCAATCAGAGCACTTGCAGTAACATGGGCTAAAACGCTTTACAGAGCAAACCGGCAAACTAAAGCAAATCACCTGAATGCCTCAGAAAAGCTCATTTAACACACAAAATTGACTGTTCATAAAACAAAGTAAATAGTTTGAATGCTACATGGCATTTGAAAGACAATGCAGAATATAAGCTCCTGCTAACGTTTCATGCTTGCAAACCAATCAGAGCACTTGCAGTAACATGGGCTAAAACGCTTTACAGAGCAAACCGGCAAAGTGAAGCAAATCACCTGAATGCCTCTGATAAGCTCATTTAACACACAAAATTGAATCTTTACAAGGCAAAGTAAATACTTTGAATGCTACATGGCATTTGAAAGACAATGCAGAATATAAGCTCCTGCTAACGTTTCATGCTTGCAAACCAATCAGAGCACTTGCAGTAACATGGGCTAAAACGCTTTACAGAGCAAACCGGCAAACTAAAGCAAATCACCTGAATGCCTCAGAAAAGCTCATTTAACACACAAAATTGACTGTTCATAAGACAAAGAAAATAGTTTGAATGCTACATGGCATTTGAAAGACAATGCAGAAAATAAGCTCCTGCTAACGTTTCATGCTTGCAAACCAATCAGAGCACTTGCAGTAACATGGGCTAAAACGCTTTACAGAGCAAACCGGAAAAGTGAAGCAAATCACCTGAATGCCTCTGAAAAGCTCATTTAACACACAAAATTGAATCTCTACAAGGCAAAGTAAATACTTTGAATGCTACATGGCATTTGAAAGACAATGCAGAATATATGCTCCTGCTAACGTTTCATGCTTGCAAACCAATCAGAGCACTTGCAGTAACATGGGCTTAAACGCTTTACAGAGCAAACCGGCAAACTAAAGCAAATCACCTGAATGCCTCAGAAAAGCTCATTTAACACACAAAATTGACTGTTCATAAGACAAAGTAAATAGTTTGAATGCTACATGGCATTTGAAAGACAATGCAGAAAATATGCTCCTGCTAACGTTTCATGCTTGCAAACCAATCAGAGCACTTGCAGTAACATGGGCTAAAACGCTTTACAGAGCAAACCGGCAAACTAAAGCAAATCACCTGAATGCCTCTGAAAAGCTCATTTAACACACAAAATTGAATCTCTACAAGGCAAAGTAAATTCTTTTAATGCTACATGGCATTTGAAAGACAATGCAGAATATAAGCTCCTGCTAACGTTTCATGCTTGCAAACCAATCAGAGCACTTGCAGTAACATGGGCTAAAACGCTTTACAGAGCAAACCGGCAAACTAAAGCAAATCACCTGAATGCCTCAGAAAAGCTCATTTAACACACAAAATTGACTGTTCATAAGACAAAGTAAATAGTTTGAATGCTACATGGCATTTGAAAGACAATGCAGAAAATAAGCTCCTGCTAACGTTTCATGCTTGCAAACCAATCAGAGCACTTGCAGTAACATGGGCTAAAACGCTTTACAGAGCAAACCGGCAAAGTGAAGCAAATCACCTGAATGCCTCTGAAAAGCTCATTTAACACACAAAATTGAATCTCTACAAGGCAAAGTAAATACTTTGAATGCTACATGGCATTTGAAAGACAATGCAGAATATAAGCTCCTGCTAACGTTTCATGCTTGCAAACCAATCAGAGCACTTGCAGTAACATGGGCTAAAACGCTTTACAGAGCAAACCGGCAAACTAAAGCAAATCACCTGAATGCCTCAGAAAAGCTCATTTAACACACAAAATTGACTGTTCATAAGACAAAGTAAATAGTTTGAATGCTACATGGCATTTGAAAGACAATGCAGAAAATAAGCTCCTGCTAACGTTTCATGCTTGCAAACCAATCAGAGCACTTGCAGTAACATGGGCTAAAACGCTTTACAGAGCAAACCGGCAAAGTGAAGCAAATCACCTGAATGCCTCTGAAAAGCTCATTTAACACACAAAATTGAATCTCTACAAGACAAAGTAAATAGTTTGAATGCTACATGGCATTTGAAAGACAATGCAGAATATAAGCTCCTGCTAACGTTTCATGCTTGCAAACCAATCAGAGCACTTGCAGTAACATGGGCTAAAACGCTTTACAGAGCAAACCGGCAAACTAAAGCAAATCACCTGAATGCCTCAGAAAAGCTCATTTAACACACAAAATTGACTGTTCATAAGACAAAGTAAATAGTTTGAATGCTACATGGCATTTGAAAGACAATGCAGAAAATAAGCTCCTGCTAACGTTTCATGCTTGCAAACCAATCAGAGCACTTGCAGTAACATGGGCTAAAACGCTTTACAGAGCAAACCGGCAAAGTGAAGCAAATCACCTGAATGCCTCTGAAAAGCTCATTTAACACACAAAATTGAATCTCTACAAGGCAAAGTAAATAGTTTAAATGCTACATGGCATTTGAAAGACAGTGCAGAAAATAAGCTCCTGCTAACGTTTCATGCTTTCAAACCAATCAGAGCACTTGCAGTAACATGGGCTAAAACGCTTTACAGAGCAAACCGGCAAACTAAAGCAAATCACCTGAATGCCTCAGAAAAGCTCATTTAACACACAAAATTGACTGTTCATAAGACAAAGTAAATAGTTTGAATGCTACATGGCATTTGAAAGACAATGCAGAAAATAAGCTCCTGCTAACGTTTCATGCTTGCAAACCAATCAGAGCACTTGCAGTAACATGGGCTAAAACGCTTTACAGAGCAAACCGGCAAACTAAAGCAAATCACCTGAATGCCTCAGAAAAGCTCATTTAACACACAAAATTGACTGTTCATAAGACAAAGTAAATAGTTTGAATGCTACATGGCATTTGAAAGACAATGCAGAAAATAAGCTCCTGCTAACGTTTCATGCTTGCAAACCAATCAGAGCACTTGCAGTAACATGGGCTAAAACGCTTTACAGAGCAAACCGGCAAAGTGAAGCAAATCACCTGAATGCCTCTGAAAAGCTCATTTAACACACAAAATTGAATCTCTACAAGGCAAAGTAAATACTTTGAATGCTACATGGCATTTGAAAGACAATGCAGAATATAAGCTCCTGCTAACGTTTCATGCTTGCAAACCAATCAGAGCACTTGCAGTAACATGGGCTAAAACGCTTTACAGAGCAAACCGGCAAACTAAAGCAAATCACCTGAATGCCTCAGAAAAGCTCATTTAACACACAAAATTGACTGTTCATAAGACAAAGTAAATAGTTTGAATGCTACATGGCATTTGAAAGACAATGCAGAAAATAAGCTCCTGCTAACGTTTCATGCTTGCAAACCAATCAGAGCACTTGCAGTAACATGGGCTAAAACGCTTTACAGAGCAAACCGGCAAAGTGAAGCAAATCACCTGAATGCCTCTGAAAAGCTCATTTAACACACAAAATTGAATCTCTACAAGCAAAGTAAATAGTTTGAATGCTACATGGCATTTGAAAGACAATGCAGAATATAAGCTCCTGCTAACGTTTCATGCTTGCAAACCAATCAGAGCACTTGCAGTAACATGGGCTAAAACGCTTTACAGAGCAAACCGGCAAACTAAAGCAAATCACCTGAATGCCTCAGAAAAGCTCATTTAACACACAAAATTGACTGTTCATAAGACAAAGTAAATAGTTTGAATGCTACATGGCATTTGAAAGACAATGCAGAAAATAAGCTCCTGCTAACGTTTCATGCTTGCAAACCAATCAGAGCACTTGCAGTAACATGGGCTAAAACGCTTTACAGAGCAAACCGGCAAAGTGAAGCAAATCACCTGAATGCCTCTGAAAAGCTCATTTAACACACAAAATTGAATCTCTACAAGGCAAAGTAAATAGTTTAAATGCTACATGGCATTTGAAAGACAGTGCAGAAAATTAGCTCCTGCTAACGTTTCATGCTTTCAAACCAATCAGAGCACTTGCAGTAACATGGGCTAAAACGCTTTACAGAGCAAACCGGCAAACTAAAGCAAATCACCTGAATGCCTCAGAAAAGCTCATTTAACACACAAAATTGACTGTTCATAAGACAAAGTAAATAGTTTGAATGCTACATGGCATTTGAAAGACAATGCAGAATATAAGCTCCTGCTAACGTTTCATGCTTGCAAACCAATCAGAGCACTTGCAGTAACATGGGCTAAAACGCTTTACAGAGCAAACCGGCAAACTAAAGCAAATCACCTGAATGCCTCAGAAAAGCTCATTTAACACACAAAATTGACTGTTCATAAGACAAAGTAAATAGTTTGAATGCTACATGGCATTTGAAAGACAATGCAGAAATAAGCTCCTGCTAACGTTTCATGCTTGCAAACCAATCAGAGCACTTGCAGTAACATGGGCTAAAACGCTTTACAGAGCAAACCGGCAAACTGAAGCAAATCACCTGAATGCCTCAGAAAAGCTCATTTAACACACAAAATTGACTGTTCATAAGACAAAGTAAATAGTTTGAATGCTACATGGCATTTGAAAGACAGTGCAGAAAATAAGCTCCTGCTAACGTTTCATGCTTGCAAACCAATCAGAGCACTTGCAGTAACATGGGCTAAAACGCTTTACAGAGCAAACCGGCAAAGTGAAGCAAATCACCTGAATGCCTCAGAAAAGCTCATTTAACACACAAAATTGACTCTTCATAAGGCAAAGTAAATACTTTGAATGCTACATGGCATTTGAAAGACAATGCAGAATATAAGCTCCTGCTAACGTTTCATGCTTGCAAACCAATCAGAGCACTTGCAGTAACATGGGCTAAAAACGCTTTACAGAGCAAACCGGCAAACTGAAGCAAATCACCTGAATGCCTCAGAAAAGCTCATTTAACACACCAATTTGACTATCTATAAGACAAAGTAAATAGTTTGAATGCTACATGGTATTTGAAAGACAGTGCAGAAAATACGCTCCTGCTAACGTTTCATGCTTGTGAACCAATCAGAGCACTTGCAGTAACATGGGCTAAAACGCTTTACAGAGCAAACCGGCAAACTAAAGCAAATCACCTGAATGCCTCAGAAAAGCTCATTTAACACACAAAATTGACTGTTCATAAGACAAAGTAAATAGTTTGAATGCTACATGGCATTTGAAAGACAATGCAGAAAATAAGCTCCTGCTAACGTTTCATGCTTGCAAACCAATCAGAGCACTTGCAGTAACATGGGCTAAAACGCTTTACAGAGCAAACCGGCAAAGTGAAGCAAATCACCTGAATGCCTCTGAAAAGCTCATTTAACACACAAAATTGAATCTCTACAAGGCAAAGTAAATAGTTTAAATGCTACATGGCATTTGAAAGACAGTGCAGAAAATAAGCTCCCGCTAACGTTTCATGCTTGCAAACCAATCAGAGCACTTGCAGTAACATGGGCTAAAACGCTTTACAGAGCAAACCGGCAAACTAAAGCAAATCACCTGAATGCCTCAGAAAAGCTCATTTAACACACAAAATTGACTGTTCATAAGACATAGTAAATAGTTTGAATGCTACGAGGCATTTGAAAGACAGTGCAGAAAATAAGCTCCTGCTAACGTTTCATGCTTGCAAACCAATCAGAGCACTTGCAGTAACATGGGCTAAAACGCTTTACAGAGCAAACCGGCAAACTGAAGCAAATCACGCGAATGGCTCAGAAAAGCTCATTTAACACACAATTTGACTTTCTATAAGACAAAGTAAAAGGTTTGAATGCTACATGGCATTTGAAAGACAATGCAGAAAATATGCTCCTGCTAACGTTTCATACTTGCAAACGAATCAGAGCACTTGCAGTAACATGGGCTAAAACGCTTTCAAAACCGGCAAAGTGAAGCAAATCACCTAAATGCCTCTGAAAAGCTCATTTAACACACAAAATTGACTCTCTACAAGGCAAAGTAAATAGTTTAAATGCTACATGGCATTTGAAAGACAGTGCAGAAAATAAGCTCCTGCTAACGTTTCATGCTTGCAAACCAATCAGAGCACTTGCAGTAACATGGGCTAAAACGCTTTCAAAACCGGCAAAGTGAAGCAAATCACATGAATGCCTCTGAAAAGCTCATTTAACACACAAAATTGACTCTCTACAAGGCAAAGTAAATAGTTTAAATGCTACATGGCATTTGAAAGACAGTGCAGAAATAAGCTCCTGTTAACGTTTCATGCTTGTAAACCAATCAGAGCACTTGCAGTAACATGGGCTAAAACGCTTTACAGAGCAAACCGGCAAAGTGAAGCAAATCACCTGAATTCCTCAGAAAAGCTCATTTAACACACCAAATTGACTCTCTACAAGGCAAAGTAAATACTTTGAATGTACATGGCATTTGAAAGACAATGCAGAATATAAGCTCCTGCTAACGTTTCATGCTTGCAAACCAATCAGAGCACTTGCAGTAACATGGGCTAAAACGCTTTACAGAGCAAACCGGCAAACTGAAGCAAATCACCTGAATGCCTCAGAAAAGCTCATTTAACACACCAATTTGACTATCTATAAGACAAAGTAAATAGTTTGAATGCTACATGGTATTTGAAAGACAGTGCAGAAAATACGCTCCTGCTAACGTTTCATGCTTGTGAACCAATCAGAGCACTTGCAGTAACATGGGCTAAAACGCTTTACAGAGCAAACCGGCAAACTAAAGCAAATCACCTGAATGCCTCAGAAAAGCTCATTTAACACACAAAATTGACTGTTCATAAGACAAAGTAAATAGTTTGAATGCTACATGGCATTTGAAAGACAATGCAGAAAATAAGCTCCTGCTAACGTTTCATGCTTGCAAACCAATCAGAGCACTTGCAGTAACATGGGCTAAAACGCTTTACAGAGCAAACCGGCAAAGTGAAGCAAATCACCTGAATGCCTCTGAAAAGCTCATTTAACACACAAAATTGAATCTCTACAAGGCAAAGTAAATAGTTTAAATGCTACATGGCATTTGAAAGACAGTGCAGAAAATAAGCTCCCGCTAACGTTTCATGCTTGCAAACCAATCAGAGCACTTGCAGTAACATGGGCTAAAACGCTTTACAGAGCAAACCGGCAAACTAAAGCAAATCACCTGAATGCCTCAGAAAAGCTCATTTAACACACAAAATTGACTGTTCATAAGACATAGTAAATAGTTTGAATGCTACGAGGCATTTGAAAGACAGTGCAGAAAATAAGCTCCTGCTAACGTTTCATGCTTGCAAACCAATCAGAGCACTTGCAGTAACATCGGCTAAAACGCTTTACAGAGCAAACCGGCAAACTGATGCAAATCACGCGAATGGCTCAGAAAAGCTCATTTAACACACCAATTTGACTATCTATAAGACAAAGTAAAAAGTTTGAATGCTACATGGCATTTGAAAGACAATGCAGAAAATATGCTCCTGCTAACGTTTCATACTTGCAAACGAATCAGAGCACTTGCAGTAACATGGGCTAAAACGCTTTTCAAACCGGCAAAGTGAAGCAAATCACCTAAATGCCTCTGAAAAGCTCATTTAACACACAAAATTGACTCTCTACAAGGCAAAGTAAATAGTTTAAATGCTACATGGCATTTGAAAGACAGTGCAGAAAATAAGCTCCTGCTAACGTTTCATGCTTGCAAACCAATCAGAGCACTTGCAGTAACATGGGCTAAAACGCTTTCAAACGGCAAAGTGAAGCAAATCACATGAATGCCTCTGAAAAGCTCATTTAACACACAAAATTGACTCTCTACAAGGCAAAGTAAATAGTTTAAATGCTACATGGCATTTGAAAGACAGTGCAGAAAATAAGCTCCTGCTAACGTTTCATGCTTGCAAACCAATCAGAGCACTTGCAGTAACATGGGCTAAAACGCTTTACAGAGCAAACCGGCAAACTGAAGCAAATCACCTGAATGCCTCAGAAAAGCTCATTTAACATACAAAATTGACTGTTCATAAGACAAAGTAAATAGTTTGAATGCTACATGGCATTTGAAAGACAGTGCAGAAAATAAGCTCCTCCTAACGTTTCATGCTTGTAAACCAATCAGAGCACTTGCCAGTAACATGGGCTAAAACGCTTTACAGAGCAAACCGGCAAAGTGAAGCAAATCACCTGAATTCCTCAGAAAAAGCTCATTTAAACACACCAAATTGACTCTCTACAAGGCAAAGTAAATACTTTGAATGTGCATGGCATTTGAAAGACAATGCCAGAATATAAGCTCCTGCTAACGTTTCATGCTTGCAAACCAATCAGAGCACTTGCAGTAACATGGGCTAAAACGCTTTACAGAGCAAACCGGCAAACAGAAGCAAATCACCTGAATGCCTCAGAAAAGCTCATTTAACACACCAATTTGACTATCTATAAGACAAAGTAAATAGTTTGAATGCTACATGGTATTTGAAAGACAGTGCAGAAAATACGCTCCTGCTAACGTTTCATGCTTGTGAACCAATCAGAGCACTTGCAGTAACATGGGCTAAAACGCTTTACAGAGCAAACCGGCAAACTCAAGCAAATCACCTGAATGCCTCAGAAAAGCTCATTTAACACACAAAATTGACTGTTCATAAGACAAAGTAAATAGTTTGAATGCTACATGGCATTTGAAAGACAATGCAGAAAATAAGCTCCTGCTAACGTTTCATGCTTGCAAACCAATCAGAGCACTTGCAGTAACATGGGCTAAAACGATTTACAGAGCAAACCGGCAAAGTGAAGCAAATCACCTGAATGCCTCTGAAAAGCTCATTTAACACACAAAATTGAATCTCTACAAGGCAAAGTAAATAGTTTAAATGCTACA
Source organism: Xenopus tropicalis (assembly GCF_000004195.4). Lineage (NCBI taxonomy): Eukaryota > Metazoa > Chordata > Amphibia > Anura > Pipidae > Xenopus > Xenopus tropicalis. The sequence goes on from NC_030686.2 coordinate 21,215,075, forward strand.
TGGCATTTGAAAGACAGTGAAGAAAATAAGCTCCTGCTAACGTTTCATGCTTGCAAACCAATCAGAGCACTTGCAGTAACATCGGCTAAAACGCTTTACAGAGCAAACCGGCAAACTGATGCAAATCACGCGAATGGCTCAGAAAAGCTCATTTAACACACCCAATTTGACTATCTATAAGACAAAGTAAAAAGTTTGAATGCTACATGGCATTTGAAAGACAATGCAGAAAATATGCTCCTGCTAACGTTTCATGCTTGCAAACGAATCAGAGCACTTGCAGTAACATGGGCTAAAACGCTTTCCAGAGCAAACCGGCAAACTGAAGCAAATCACCTGAATGCCTCAGAAAAGCTCATTTAACACACCAAGTTGACTATCTATAAGACAAAGTAAATAGTTTTAATGCTACATGGCATTTGAAAGACAATGTAGAATATAAGCTCTTGCTAACGTTTCATGCTTGCAAACCAATCAGAGCACTTGCAGTAACATGGGCTAAAACGCTTTACAGAGCAAACCGGCAAACAGAAGCAAATCACCTGAATGCCTCAGAGTAGCTCATTTAACAAGCAAAATTGACTGTTCATATGACAAAGTAAGTATTTTTAATGCTACACGGCATTTGAAAGACAGTGCAGAAAATAAGCTCCTGCTTACGTTTCATGCTTGCAAACCAATCAGAGCACTTGCAGTAACATGGGCTAAAACGCTTTCTAGAGAAAACCGGCAAACTGAAGCAAATCACGCGAATGCCTCAGAAAAGCTAATTTTACATACAAAATTGACTGTTCATAAGACATAGTAAATAGTTTGAATGCTACGAGGCATTTGAAAGACAGTGCAGAAAATAAGCTCCTGCTAACGTTTCATGCTTGCAAACCAATCAGAGCACTTGCAGTAACATGGGCTAAAACGCTTTCCAGAGCAAACCGGCAAAGTAAAGCAAATCACGCGAATGCCTCAGAAAAGCTCATTTAACATACCAAAAATTGACTGTTCATAAGACAAATTAATTATTTTTAATGCTACATGGCATTTGAAAGACAGTGCAGAAAATAAGCTCCTGCTAACGTTTCATGCTTGCAAACCAATCAGAGCACTTGCAGTAACATGGGCTAAAGCGCTTTACAGAGCAAACCGGCAAACTGAAGCAAATCACCTGAATGCCTCAGAAAAGCTCATTTATCACACCAAGTTGACTATCTATAAGACAAAGTAAATAGTTTGAATGCTACATGTCATTTGAAAGACAGTGCAGAAAATAAGCTCCTGCTAACGTTTCATGCTTGCAAACCAATCAGAGCACTTGCAGTAACATCGGCTAAAACGATTTACAGAGCAAACCGGCAAACTGATGCAAATCACGCGAATGGCTCAGAAAAGCTCATTTAACACACCAATTTGACTATCTATAAGACAAAGTAAAAAGTTTGAATGCTACATGGCATTTGAAAGACAATGCAGAAAATATGCTCCTGCTAACGTTTCATGCTTGCAAACGAATCAGAGCACTTGCAGTAACATGGGCTAAAACGCTTTCAAACCGGCAAAGTGAAGCAAATCACCTAAATGCCTCTGAAAAGCTCATTTAACACACAAAATTGACTCTCTACAAGGCAAAGTAAATAGTTTAAATGCTACATGGCATTTGAAAGACAGTGCAGAAAATAAGCTCCTGCTAACGTTTCATGCTTGCAAACCAATCAGAGCACTTGCAGTAACATGGGCTAAAACGCTTTCAAACCGGCAAAGTGAAGCAAATCACATGAATGCCTCTGAAAAGCTCATTTAACACACAAAATTGACTCTCTACAAGGCAAAGTAAATAGTTTAAATGCTACATGGCATTTGAAAGACAGTGCAGAAAATAAGCTCCTGCTAACGTTTCATGCTTGCAAACCAATCAGAGCACTTGCAGTAACATGGGCTAAAACGCTTTACAGAGCAAACCGGCAAACTGAAGCAAATCACCTGAATGCCTCAGAAAAGCTCATTTAACATACAAAATTGACTGTTCATAAGACAAAGTAAATAGTTTGAATGCTACATGGCATTTGAAAGACAGTGCAGAAAATAAGCTCCTCCTAACGTTTCATGCTTGTAAACCAATCAGAGCACTTGCAGTAACATGGGCTAAAACGCTTTACAGAGCAAACCGGCAAAGTGAAGCAAATCACCTGAATTCCTCAGAAAAGCTCATTTAACACACCAAATTGACTCTCTACAAGGCAAAGTAAATACTTTGAATGTACATGGCATTTGAAAGACAATGCAGAATATAAGCTCCTGCTAACGTTTCATGCTTGCAAACCAATCAGAGCACTTGCAGTAACATGGGCTAAAACGCTTTACAGAGCAAACCGGCAAACAGAAGCAAATCACCTGAATGCCTCAGAAAAGCTCATTTAACACACCAATTTGACTATCTATAAGACAAAGTAAATAGTTTGAATGCTACATGGTATTTGAAAGACAGTGCAGAAAATACGCTCCTGCTAACGTTTCATGCTTGCAAACCAATCAGAGCACTTGCAGTAACATGGGCTAAAACGATTTACAGAGCAAACCGGCAAAGTGAAGCAAATCACGCGAATGGCTCAGAAAAGCTCATTTAACACACCAATTTGACTATCTATAAGACAAAGTAAAAAGTTTGAATGCTACATGGCATTTGAAAGACAATGCAGAAAATATGCTCCTGCTAACGTTTCATGCTTGCAAACGAATCAGAGCACTTGCAGTAACATGGGCTAAAACGCTTTCCAGAGCAAACCGGCAAACTGAAGCAAATCACCTGAATGCCTCAGAAAAGCTCATTTAACACACCAAGTTGAATATCTATAAGACAAAGTAAATAGTTTTAATGCTACATGGCATTTGAAAGACAATGTAGAATATAAGCTCTTGCTAACGTTTCATGCTTGCAAACCAATCAGAGCACTTGCAGTAACATGGGCTAAAACGCTTTACAGAGCAAACCGGCAAACAGAAGCAAATCACCTGAATGCCTCAGAGTAGCTCATTTAACAAGCAAAATTGACTGTTCATATGACAAAGTAAGTATTTTTAATGCTACACGGCATTTGAAAGACAGTGCAGAAAATAAGCTCCTGCTTACGTTTCATGCTTGCAAACCAATCAGAGCACTTGCAGTAACATGGGCTAAAACGCTTTCCAGAGCAAACCGGCAAACTGATGCAAATCACGCGAATGGCTCAGAAAAGCTCATTTAACACACCAATTTGACTATCTATAAGACAAAGTAAAAAGTTTGAATGCTACATGGCATTTGAAAAACAGTGCAGAAAATAAGCTCCTGCTAACGTTTCATGCTTGCAAACCAATCAGAGCACTTGCAGTAACATGGGCTAAAACGCTTTCCAAAGAAAACCGACAAACTGAAGCAAATCACGCGAATGCCTCAGAAAAGCTCATTTTACATACAAAATTGACTGTTCATAAGACATAGTAAATAGTTTGAATGCTACGAGGCATTTGAAAGACAGTGCAGAAAATAAGCTCCTGCTAACGTTTCATGCTTGCAAACCAATCAGAGCACTTGCAGTAACATCGGCTAAAACGCTTTACAGAGCAAACCGGCAAACTGATGCAAATCACGCGAATGCCTCAGAAAAGCTCATTTCAAATACAAAATTGACTGTTCATAAGACAAATTAAGTATTTTTAATGCTACATGGCATTTGAAAGACAGTGCAGAAAATTAGCTCCTGCTAACGTTTCATGCTTGCAAACCAATCAGAGCACTTGCAGTAACATGGGCTAAAACGCTTTCCAGAGCAAACCGGCAAACTGATGCAAATCACGCGAATGGCTCAGAAAAGCTCATTTAACACACCAATTTGACTATCTATAAGACAAAGTAAAAAGTTTGAATGCTACATGGCATTTGAAAAACAGTGCAGAAAATAAGCTCCTGCTAACGTTTCATGCTTGCAAACCAATCAGAGCACTTGCAGTAACATGGGCTAAAACGCTTTCCAAAGAAAACCGACAAACTGAAGCAAATCACGCGAATGCCTCAGAAAAGCTCATTTTACATACAAAATTGACTGTTCATAAGACATAGTAAATAGTTTGAATGCTATGAGGCATTTGAAAGACAGTGCAGAAAATAAGCTCCTGCTAACGTTTCATGCTTGCAAACCAATCAGAGCACTTGCAGTAACATCGGCTAAAACGCTTTACAGAGCAAACCGGCAAACTGATGCAAATCACGCGAATGCCTCAGAAAAGCTCATTTCAAATACAAAATTGACTGTTCATAAGACAAATTAAGTATTTTTAATGCTACATGGCATTTGAAAGACAGTGCAGAAAATTAGCTCCTGCTAACGTATCATGCTTGCAAACCAATCAGAGCACTTGCAGTAACATCGGCTAAAACGCTTTACAGAGCAAACCGGCAAACTGATGCAAATCACGCGAATGCCTCAGAAAAGCTCATTTAACATACAAAATTGACTGTTCATAAGACAAATTAATTATTTTTAATGCTACATGGCATTTGAAAGACAGTGCAGAAAATAAGCTCCTGCTAACGTTTCATGCTTGCAAACCAATCAGAGCACTAGCAGTAACATGGGCTAAAGCGCTTTCCAGAGCAAACCGGGAAACTGAAGCAAATCACGCGAATGCCTCAGAAAAGCTAATTTCATATACAAAATTGACTGTTCATAAGACAAAGTAAATAGTTTGAATGCTACATGGCATTTGAAAGATAATGCAGAATATAAGCTCCTGCTAACGTTTCATGCTTGCAAACCAATCAGAGCACTTGCAGTAACATGGGCTAAAACGCTTTACAGAGCAAACCGGCAAACTGAAGCAAATCACCTGAATATTTCAAAAAAGCTCATTTAACACACCAAATTGACTCTCTACAAGGCAAAGTAAATAGTTTGAATGCTACATGGCATTTGAAAGATAATGCAGAATATAAGCTCCTGCTAACGTTTCATGCTTGCAAACCAATCAGAGCACTTGCAGTAACATGGGCTAAAAAGCTTTACAGAGCAAACCGGAAAACTGAAGCAAATCACGCGAATGCCTCAGAAAAGCTCATCTCAAATACAAAATTGACTGTTCATAAGACAAAGTAAATAGTTTGAATGCTACGAGGCATTTGAAAGAGAGTGCAGAAAATAAGCTCCTGTTAACGTTTCATGCTTGCAAACCAATCAGAGCACTTGCAGTAACATGGGCTAAACCAATCAGAGCACTTGCAGTAACATGGGCTTAAAACGCTTTACAGAGCAAACCGGCAAAGTGAAGCAAATCAACTGAATGCCTCAGAAAAGCTCATTTATCACACCAATTTGACTCTCTACAAAGCAAAGTAAATACTTTGAATGCTACATGGCATTTGAAAGAGAGTGCAGAAAATAAGCTCCTGTTAACGTTTCATGCTTGCAAACCAATCAGAGCACTTGCAGTAACATGGGCTAAAATGCTTTACAGAGCAAACCGGAAGACTGAAGCAAATCACACCAATTTGACTATCTATAAGACAAAGTAAAAAGTTTTAATGCTACATGGCATTTGAAAGACAATGCAGAAAATATGCTCCTGCTAACGGTTCATGCTTGCAAACCAATCAGAGCACTTGCAGTAACATGGGCTAAAAAGCTTTACAGAGCAAACCGGCAAACTGAAGCAAATCACGCGAAAGCCTCAGAAAAGCTCATTTCAAATACAAAATTGACCGTTCATAAGACAAAGTAAATTGTTTGAATGCTACGAGGCATTTGAAAGAGAGTGCAGAAAATAAGCTCCTTTTAACGTTTCATGCTTGCAAACCAATCAGAGCACTTGCAGTAACATGGGCTAAATCGCTTTCCAGAGCAAACCTGGAAACTGAAGCAAATCACGCGAATGCCTCAGAAAAGCTCATTTCAAATACAAAATTGACTGTTCATAAGACAAAGTAAATAGTTTGAATGCTACGAGGCATTTGAAAGAGAGTGCAGAAAATTAGCTCTTGCTAACGTTTCATGCTTGCAAACCAATCAGAGCACTTGCAGTAACATGGGCTAAAACGCTTTACAGAGCAAACCGGCAAACTGAAGCAAATCACCTGAATGCCTCAAAAAAGCTCATTTAACACACCAAATTGACTCTCTACAAGGCAAAGTAAATACTTTGAATGCTACATGGCATTTGAAAGAGAGTGCAGAAAATAAGCTCCTGTTAACGTTTCATGCTTGCAAACCAATCAGAGCACTTGCAGTAACATGGGCTAAAATGCTTTACAGAGCAAACCGGAAAACTGAAGCAAATCACACCAATTTGACTATCTATAAGACAAAGTAAAAAGTTTTAATGCTACATGGCATTTGAAAGACAATGCAGAATATAAGCTCCTGCTAACGTTTCATGCTTGCAAACCAATCAGAGCACTTGCAGTAACATGGGCTAAATCGCTTTCCAGAGCACACCGGGAAACTGAAGCAAATCACGCGAATGCCTCAGAAAAGCTCATTTCAAATACAAAATTGACTGTTCATAAGACAAAGTAAATAGTTTGAATGCTACATGGCATTTGAAAGACAGTGTAGAAAATAAGCTCCTGCTAACGTTTCATGCTTGCAAACCAATCAGAGCACTTGCAGTAACATGGGCTAAAAAGCTTTACAGAGCAAACCGGCAAACTGAAGCAAATCACCTGAATGCCTCAGAAAAGCTAATTTAACACACCAATTTGACAAAGTAAAATAAAGTAAATAGTTTGAATGCTACATGGCATTTGAAAGACAATGCAGAAAATAAGCTCCTGCTAACGTTTCATGCTTGCAAACCAATCAGAGCACTTGCAGTAACATGGGCTAAAAAGCTTTACAGAGCAAACCGGCAAACTGAAGCAAATCACGCGAATGCCTCAGAAAAGCTCATTTCAAATACAAAATTGACTCTCTACAAAACAAAGAAAATACTTTCAATGCTACATGGCATTTGAAAGACAGTGTAGAAAATAAGCTCCCTGCTAACGTTTCATGCTTGCATACCATTCAGAGCACTTGCAGTAACATGGGCTTTAAACAATTTACAGAGCAAACCGGCAAACTGAAGCAAATCACGCGAATCTTCAGAAAAGCTCATTTAACACACAAAATTGACTATTTACAAAACAAAGAAAATACTTTCAATGCTACATGGCATTTGAAAGACAGTGCAGAAAATGAGCTTCTGCTATCTTTTCATCGTTGCAAACCATTTAGAACAACATGCAGTAATATTGTCTTTAAACGCTTTACAGAGAAAACCGGCAAACAGTAGCAAATCACGCGAATGCTTCAGAATTTAACACACAAAATTAACTCTCAACAAAATAAAGTAAATACTTTCAATGCTACATGGCATTTGAAAGACAGTGCAGAAAATAAGCTCCTGCTAACTTTTCATCCTCTCTAACGGTTCAGAGCACTTGCAGTAACACTGTATGTAATCGCTTTACAGCGCAAACCGGCAAAAAGAATCTGAGAATGCCTCAGAAAAGCCCATTTAACACACAATTACTCACTAAAAGACAAAGTAAATACTTTGAATGCTACATGGCATTTGAAAGACAGTGCAGAAAATAAGCTCCTGCTATCTTTTTATCCTTTCAAACCATTCAGAGCACTTGCAGTATTATTGTCTTTAAACGCTTTAGAGAGAAAACCGGCAAACTGAAGAAATTTACACGAATGCCTCAGAAAAGCTCATTTAAACACACAAAATTGACTCTCTACATGGCAAAGTAAATACATTGAATTCTACATAGCATTTGAAAGACAGTGCAGAACATAAGCTCCTATTATCTTTTCATCCTTGCAAACTATTCAAAAACACTTGCAGTAAACATCGGCTTTAAACGTTTTACAGAGCAAACCGGTAAACTGAAACAAATCACGCAAAATACCTCAAAAATGCTCATTTAACACACAAAATTGACTCTCTACAAAACAAAGTAAATACTTTGAATGCTACATGGCATTTGAAAGACAGTGCAGAAAATAAGCTCCTGCTAACCTTTCATCCTCTTGAACGGTTCAGAGCACTTGCAATAACACTGTATGTAATCGCTTTACAGAGCAAACCGGCAAAAAGAAGAAAATCATGCAAATGCCTCAGAAAAGCCCATTTAACACACAATTGACTCACTAAAAGACAAAGTAAATACTTTGAATGCTACATGGCAATTAAAAGACAGTGCAGAAAATAAGCTCCTGATATCTTTTCTTTCAAACCGTTCAGAGCACTTGCAGTAATATTGTCTTTAAACGCTTTACAGAGCAAACCGGCAAACAGACGCGAATGCCTCAGAAAAGATCATTTAAACACACAAATTTGACTCTCTACATGGCAAAGTAAATACTTTGAATGCTACATGGCATTTAAAGACAGTGCAGAAAATAAGCTCCTGCTATCTTTTCATCGTTGCAAACCATTCAGAGCACTTGCAGTAATATTGACTTTAAACTATTTACAGAGCAAACCAGTAAACTGAAGCAAATCACGCGAATGCCTCAGAAAAGCTCATTTAACACACAAAATTGACTCTCTAAAAGGCAAAGTAAATAAAAAAGAAAACCGGCAAACTGAAATAATTCACGTGAATGCCTCAGAAAAAGCTCATTTAAACACACAAAATTGACTCTCTACATGGCAAAGTAAATACATTGAATTCTACATAGCATTTGAAAGACAGTGCAGAAAATAAGCTTCTGCTAACGTTTCATCCTTACAAACCATTCAGAGCACTTGCAGTAACATGGGCTTTAAACTCTTTACAGATCAACCGGCAAACTGAAGCAAATCACGCAAATACCTACAAGGCAAAGAGACTGCCTGTCACAATTAGAAAGAGACTTCATTAAGTTCAAAGAGGAAGTTGCAAGGCAGCAAGGTGTGAGGAGCCATGGAAATGAGCAGATAAGGGAAGCTATTGTACTGAACAGAGCCCATAGGCCCAACCGGCACCAACCATATCAACCCCAACACAGAACCATCAGCTACAGTAAGAAGACCCAATGCCAAACCTCAATGCCAAACCAAAACAGGATTAATACCTTTCCAATAGGGGGCCCACAGAGATGGCAGGATTTTAGAAAACCACCTTCCCAACTAAGAACATTGAGGTCCCCTGAAGCCAACAACATGGAGGAGATAAGGAGCCTCCTCAGCACATTATGTAACAAACTAATGTAATTAGAAATACAGAACAAACCTACAGCAACAACCAGCCAGAATCCGGTTGGTCCCATGTAATTTTGCTCATTACAATTTATTCAAAGACAAGATGAATTTACTCTAAATTAGTAGCTCGAATATCCAGGGCCTAAGTGCCTCGGCCTTTTGATCCAAAGCTAATGACCCCGATTTTAAACAAAGACTTTGTGGCGTATATATACAGATCCTCCTGGAAACATGGACCCGGGCAGTGGATGAATCCCTGGTTCCCACTGGCTACAGGGAGTTTTTGGTCCCTGTAAGGGTTAATCTCTTTAACTCTGTCTGTGCTTCTCTGCACTGTATCTAAGCAGTCACGAACCGGTTCGATTTAATCTGTGCGTCGGCGAAACATCTGATATCGTCTGCGCATGTGCGCTGATCAGGGAACTTGTACAAACGATACAACCATGTGTATTACAAACAAGTTCAACTTTATTTTGTTTTGATATTACTTATATAGTAGATAGAAAAACACATCCCATTATGCTTACGTATCATGGGTGGGTACATATGCCTTGCAATTATTAGTAGAAATACAGAAATTATTAAAGTAGCTACTGAAGCTTTATTATGATCTCTTAGCCTTGAAAATTAGCTGAGATTAAACAAGGCCAGATAATCATAACAACTGAAGTAGTACTTTCTCAGACCTTCGTGATTTAAAACAAAATTTGTATAAATTCAGCATTTAGTAATTTAATCCCTATCAATCCCCCTTTTAGTCACAAAAGTGACTACATATGTGAAGCATGGATAAGCTTTAAGTTGTTCAGACTGAGCATGTGAAATCATTATTTTGAATACGTTTACGAAAAGTACATGAGAGATATAAATTGAATAATACAAGTAAAACAAACACAGTAATAACAGCAAGAAGTGGATAAAAAGACTTTGCATAATAGCAGAACCTGTTGGAGACCAGCCAGTGAAGACATCATACCAATGGGGTTGCAGCTCATCTTGTATTTTAGAGCCCAGAGAGAGCAATTTGTTCTTGGTAGCAACTGTCTTAATAGCAGTGTCATGCAATTGGGTATCATGCTTACGATAAGCAGCAATCATGTTAGTTTTATGGATAATAAGTCATTGATATACAGTATTGGGAATCTGATATTCTCCTACAGGCAAGGGAGGCGGGAAATACACAAAGGAACGATGGACAGTGGGGATAGGAGAAAAATAATAGGTATAATTATACTAACGTAAAAGGGTGACGTTAGTGAGGCAACCACTGAAAGGTAGTGAGGAATCTATAGCATGAATTAATTTGAGCTGTTCTAGTTGAGAAATGGAAATCATTTTTTGTATGTGTTTGCAATAGGTACATGACAAATACAAGTTGAACAAAAAATAAGCAAAACAAATATAGCTACAACAATGATAAGTGGATAGAAGAAGCTTTGAACAATAGAATAGCCAGTATGTGCCCAACCTGTGAATATATCATACCAATAATGCTGTAAATTGTCCTGTATTTGAGATCCTAGGGATATTAACTTGTTCTAAGTTGCTACTGTTTTAATAGCTGTGTCATACAGTTATTGTTCATGTTTTCGACAAGCGGCTATAGCATTAGTATTATCAGTGATTAAGGAACGGTACATTGAAGTAGGGATCTGATACTGATCTAAGGTAAAGCAGATGGGAAATACATGAATGACTTATGAACAGTAGGAATGGGAGAAAAATAGTAAATATAATTGAACCATTGTAGCAGAGTGACATTGGCAAAGCAGCCACTAAAAGGTAGAGAAGAATCTACAGCATGAACACCGACAGGTAAGTTTGTAGCGAGGCAAACATACTGTGGGCCAACTTCGATCATTACAGAATAGTCAGAAGGATAAACATTCTAATGACATACATTCAAATCTTTGTGTAAAAAGTAAGGTTCAGCTGTGGTTTACTTGGTATTCAGCCTTGAGCATTTTAACCTTGATGGTATTGGCAAAAAGAAAAACAAAAACAGCTTGTCCAATAACAGGATGGCTAAGATTATTTAAGAAGGACAGAGACAAAAAAGAAAAAAACATGTATACAGATTTTTAGCACTAAGTTCATAATCATATTAACCCTTCAGTCCCTGCTCAGAAGAATAAAAACACCAAACAGGGTCGCTGTTCAGGAGGGGTATTAGTTTCGTACAAGGAGGAGCTGCAAGAACACATTAGAGCAATGAAGAGAGTAGACAGTCATATTTGGATAAGAATAAGCAGCTCATTACTTACCTCTCAGTCGGACATCTACCTGTGTGCAGCCTACATCCCCCCACTGGAGTCCCCTTACTTCAGCCCAGATAGCTATGAGCAGTTAGAAAGAGAGGTTGCTCACTTCCAGGCCCTGGGGCAAGTGATCATCTATGGCAGTGCTGTCCGACTTCTATGGTACCAAGGGGCGGAATTTTTCCGGTCTACATGGTGGAGGGCCGATAATGGAAGCCAGTTTTGACCACTTCCCTTTTTTAAACCACACCCACTTGACACCACACCCATGTTATCACATGACCATACCCATATTAGTGGTGGAAGTACAGCAAAAATTTGCCATAATCTGCCTTTCCTACCTAGCCTGTGTGTGCCATACTCTGCCTTCCCTATGCTGCCTGTGTGCTATACTGACTGTAGGAGCAGTGCCAGCATTGTGTCACTGTACCCTGCCTGTGTGCCATACTCTGCCTACCCTATGCTGAATGTGTGTATGCTGCACACACAGGCACTGCTCCTACAGTCTGCACAATAACTATATATTAAAACTTTCTAATTGCAGAACCACATCATTATATGTTCTTTTTATAAGTGTGCAGGGTTTCTTTTTGGGTTTCTACTGCCCCTACAGTCTGAAGTGTGAACAGTTGAACAATGTGGGTGGATCTCAATGCCAGAACTGGCACAGAAAGAGATTACCCGACGTCTGAGGGAAATACTTATGTACTGGGATCTGCAAATTGCTGCCAAGAATCAGTACCCAACCCAAAGAAACAGCTATGACAGCACAGTAAACAAAATGGGGAGAAAAGTGTTAAACATGTGCAGAAGCCTTGGACTTTCTATTCTAATGGCCACACCAAAGGAGACACACTAGGGAGATACACTCTAAACTTCCCCGTAGGTAGCAGTGTGGTGCCATCACAGACGTGGACCCTGAAACATCAGAGCCTTCACAGTAACCCCAGAAACCTATCTGTCATACACCCATAGTTTTATATGTTAAATGTAGCAACAAACCAACCGCACTACAACACCATCCCGGCCTCTACAACCTGCCCCCCGCATTTAAATGGTCCCAGCAAACTGCCCTGAGGTACCAGGAGGCCAACAGCAGATCCCAGGTCAAACAACTGCTTGAAAGCTTCCAAAGCAACTCATATGAGAGAACCCCACGTGGGGTGAACCAAGCAGCAAAAAGGACCTCAACAAAATACTACACACCATGGCAGAACTATCTTACCTGAAAAGGACCAACTACAAGAAACAAACCTATATAGTATAGTCCAATAAATGGTTTGACAGCGAGTGCAAGGCAATAAGGAACCTTCTAAGGAAAGCCTCTAACCAAAAGCACAGAGAGCCACATAACCCAGAGCTAAAGGCAGCCCATAACCACATACAGAACCAATACAAAATGGATCCATAGAAAGAAAAAACAAAATAGTATCTCAAACAATCTCCAACAACTAGAGGATGCCCTGCAAGAGAACTCATTCTAGGAGGTATGGAAGCGCATGGGGACCCGACCCAAGAAAAATCCCCTCCATATACAAAAATGGCAACATGTGGCGGAACTATTTCAAGGATCTGTACAAAGAAATCCCCCCATGTGAGCAAACCCCAGAACAAAACAATATACAGGAAAAGTTCCATGCTCTGGAGGAGAAATCAAGGATTTCCAGACCCCTTTGGATGCACCAATGACACCCCAGGAAATAGCAGAGAAAATAAAAGACTTACAATGTAAAAAGCCGCAGGTACAGATGGAATCCTGCCGGGAGATGATTAAATACGGCCCCCAAGAAACACCTGCTGCAATAGCCAAACTCTTCAACCTAGCCCTGAGTGTTGGCCACTTCCCCCAGGCATGGAACCAAGGCCTCATAACCCCCATCTACAAAAGTGGGGACCGGTACGACCCAGCCAATTACAGAGGGATCTGTGTGGGCAGCACCCTGGGCAAAACTTTTCAACAGTATTCTGAACGGGTGAATCCTCACCTTCCTAACCCAGCACAATGTCCTCAGCCAGAGCCAAGCAGGGTTCCTGCCAAACCACCGCACCACAGACCACATCTACACCCTGCACAGCCTCATCAGAGATCATGTCCACAATACAAAACAAGGAAAAATATTTGCCTGTTTTGTGGACTTCAAAAAGGCCTTCGACTCAGTATGGCACCCTGAGACTACTGGGGAGTGGGATAGGGGGAAGACATATGATGTCATAAAGAGCTCATATACTGGGAACCAATGCAGCATCAAGGTGAATGGGAAAATAATTGAGTGGTTCCGGCAGGGCCGAGGGGTCAGACAGGGCTGCAGACAGGGCTGATTCCAACCCTCTTTAACATGTATACATTAATGAGCTGGCAGCGGCCTTAGATTCCTCCCCAGCACCAGGACTGAGCCTACATTGACACTGAGGTGAGTACAGTACAACCTGGGCAACCCAAACAAAACTAAAATCATGGTTTTACAGAAGAAGAACAGCAAACAAAGCCAAACACCCTCTTTCCTACTAAACAACCGCGCACTAAGTCACACTGAACAGGTATACATACCTTGGCCTAGAAATCAGCCAATCAGGAAGCTTCAAACCAGCAGTAGCTGCTCTAAAAGACAAGGCGTGCAGAACCTTCTATGCCATCAGGAGACACCTGTACCACCTTAAACCCCCAGTAAGAGTCTAGCTTAAAATCTTTGACAGTGTCATTGCACCAATCCTTCTCTACGGCAGTGAAGTGTGGGGTCCGATCACCTACCCAGACCCACCCAAATGGGACTCCAGCCCAACAGAAATATTCCATCTGGAATTCTGCAAGCACCTCCTCCAGGTCCACCGCAGCACCCCAAACAGTGCCTGTCGGGCTGAGCTGGGCAGATTCCCCCCTACTGTTTGCCATACAGAAGAGGGTGCTCTCATACTGGGCACACCTACACAACAGTAACCCAAGACCTACCATCATAAAGCCTTGTTGCACAATGAGACCCAGGGAAAGCCCTGTGCCCTGAAACAACTTATCAGCACCCTGCCCACCCAAGCCTCCCACCCACTGACTAAAGGCAAAGTAACAAATAACAAACCAGTCAAAAGAGCAATATGTCTGTGATTGGAGGGAAGAGATAGCAAACTCCCAGAAGCTTACTATCTACCAATCACTAGGGGGGGAATACAGACTGGCCCCATACCTGGAAAGGCTACAGAACCCCAAAGACAGACAGATCCTGAGCCAGTACAGACTGAGTGCCCACATTCTGGAGATTGAACTGGGTCGGCACCGACAGACCTACAGGCCCAGGGAGAGCCGGCTGTGCCAGCGATGTAACCAGGGGGCAGTGGAGGATGAGACCCACTTCCTGCTACATTGCCCCAAATACTCGGCACTGAGGGACACCCTACTGCCAGAGGACTCTCCCATCACATCCCAGACTTCCCATCTATAGAAGAAGAAAGAAAACTCTGCATCCTACTGGGAGAAGAGGCACCGACAGTAACAATGGCAGCGCAATACGTAACGGACTGTCATAGACTGAGAGAGACAGGACTTTCCCCTGTCCCCATATACTGACCCCATAACCCCACCCCTTAAACCCCCCCAATTTTCATATATTGACTCCCCTAACCCCACCCATTACACCCTCTACACGCTTTGGCAATGCTAAATGTATTTGGTCCTGCCAATAAAAGCTCATTTGATTTGATTTGATCTGAGTGAGAGTGAGTGAAAGAGAGTGAGTGAAAGAGAGACCGAGTGAGTGAGAGACAGAGAGAGTGAGCAAGAGTCAGAGACAGAGAGAGAGAAAAAGGAGTAAGTGTGAGAGTGGGAGAGAAAGTGAGTGAGAGACAGAGAGAGAGTGAGTGAGTGAGAGAGCTCCAGGGTGTGAAGATGTGCAGTTTCAGTAAATGTTAGCAAGAGTGGCATGGGCCCTAAAAGATCATGCTGTAGAGCTCTGTGTTGCTTCTAGTTATCCATCTGGCCCTGTATCCCTCCTCTCCCCTCCTAATTGATACCCTGTATCATTCCCTTTGCTCTTCTACCTACTCATCATACAGCGCTGCCTCTGAGGCCACCTGAGGCGGCCAAGTTTATTAAAAAAATATTATTATAAACCAGGGAGCAAATTTTGAAATGGGCAGCTCCCTGAAATACCAGCTGTCTGGTTCAAACTGGATGGGTGGCAACCCTATTGGTCACAGAAGGGGGTACTGCGTGGGAACACCCCTATTCTCATACACCTTATAGAAGTGCTTGTAGGACTTTTTAAAAAAATATAAAAAAAAGTTTGTATAATTTTTGCAACTTTTTTATTTTTACAGATTTCCAAAATCACAGATCAAAAAAAAGAGAAAGAAGAGAACGGAAGACAGAGTCCAGGATGAGAGATCAAGCCCTTGGGTAAGTTAGATACATACAGTATAACTATAAAGAACTGATCATACATTTACAAATGAACATGATGGGATACAAACTGGACCAGTTGGCTTTTGGTGTTGTAGAGAGGAATTGTTGCCATAAAAGGCCGAAAGATAAGGGAATCCCTTTAGGTAAGGTGGGAGTTTTCAGACAGCGCAGTTGAAATGTTGCGGGGGTTTGTACAGAGGACCAGTTGTTGTCGGCATAAAGTGCCGGCCCTGTAGGTAGGTGTATAACTGATTGTTTGGTAAGTCATATTTAGATTGAATGTCAGAGAAGGAGAGAAGGCCTCTAAATTGTATTACCCCCAGTGTTTTGGATACCTTCTCTTCTCCATGTAGCAAGCTAAACATTTGTATCTGATCTTCTAAACATTTCGATGGGGTCATGGTGACTGGGAGATTTATGAAGTAGGGATATCGTATAATTGAGTTCCATATACTCAAGGGAGCTTCCATATTTATAGGCAGCGAATCTGAATCTGGCATAGGGTTCATCCTGTGCTCACACTCTGGGGTGTTCAATTTGACCTGTGCCTGCGTTTGTTTATGCCTAGTTACTGCCTTGTGGGGGCACTACTGAGTGCTACTGCTTATGGACTTGTTATCATTGGTTTGGAAATAGGCTGATATGTTTTGAGTCAGTTCTCGTAGGGTCACATGGTCCAATAAATTAAGTCTCCATGGGTGGTGAACTGTGTATTCAGTCATTAAGTAGTCTGTCCATGTGATAAGGGATATAAATGTCTGGGAGATTAGGGATAGTGTGTGGGGTTTTACTGGGAACAAATCAGCTCTTGTGTATGATCTGTGGTAGATGGAATAATATGTGTAATCTTTAGTGGTGGGCTGAGTAGCCCTCTATATATTATACAGGTTATACTGTGCTAGCAGTTCAGCAAGTGTTAGCACACATTGGCTTCAATGTTGATGCAGAGATAACGTCAAGCCCCATTACATTAACATTTATTTATAAAGCGCCAACATATTCCGCCAGCACTGTACAATAAGTGGGTTACATACATTGGACATACAGAGTAACATATAAAGCAATCAATAACCGATACAAGAGGTGAAGAGGGCCCTGCCCAAAAGAGCTTACAATCTACAAGGAGAAAGGATTGAGACACAAGGTGTGGGAATGGCATGACCAGAGTTGTGAGAGGTGTGGCACAGGATATTGCTAAACTAGATTAGGGTAAGCTTCTCTGAATAATTTGTTTTTAGAGATCTCTTGAAGGCAGAGAGATTGGGAGAAAGTCTGACAGTTTGTGGGGTGAATTCCAGAGAAGGGGGCAGCCCTTGCAAAGTCTTGAATGCCAGCATGTGAGGAGGGAATGAGAGAGGAGTTGAGGAGCAGGTCAGTAGAGGAGCGTAACAAGTGGGTTGGATGGTACCTAGAGATAAGTTCAGAGATGTAGGGTGGGGCAGAGTTATGAACTGCTTTGAATGTGAGGGTCATTAGTTTGAATTTTATCCTGGATGGTAGGGGAAGCCAGTGCAGAGATTGCAGAGTGGCATGGCAGAGGAGGAGCGGTTGGAGAGGTGTATGAGCCTGGCAGCAGTATTCATTATGGACTGGAGAGGGGACAGTCTTTGGAGGGGAAGGCCAATTAATAGGGAGTTACAGTAGTCCAGGCGAGATATTATAAGAAGAGAGTGAATAAGAATTTTGGCAGCGTCTTGGGTGATAAATGATCGAATTTTGGAGATATTTCTTAGGTGAAAGTGACATGATTTGATAAGTGATTGGATATGAGGAGTGAAGGACAGGGCAGAATTAAGGATAACCCCAAGGCACCGGGGCCTAGGAAGATGGGGTGATGGTAGAATTGTTAACTGTTATAGATACTCGGGAACAGTGTGGGCGTTGGATGGGGGAATAAGAACCAGTTCAGTTTTAGAGAGGTTTAATTTAAGGTAACGTTGGGACACCCAAGTGGAGATAGCGGACAAGCAGGAAGAGACGCGAGTTAGAAGCTCTGGGTTGAGATCAGGAGAGGAAAGATAGATCTGAGTATCGTCAGCATAGAGGTGGTACTGAAAGCCAAAAGAACTGATTAATTTGCCAAGTGAGGAGGTATAGAGAGAAAATAGTAAGGGGCCCAGGACAGAGCCTTGAGGAACCCCAACAGAAAGAGGCAAGGGAGAAGATGATTCCCCATTGTAAGAGACACTGAAGGATCGATCTGAGAAATAAGATGAAAACCAGGATAAGGCAGTGTCACGAAGGCCAAGAGAGCGGAGAGTCTGGAGGAGAAGAGGGTGATCCACAGTGTCAAAAGCAGCAGAGAGATCGAGAAGTATTAGTGTTTTTTGACTTTAGCCGAAAGGAGGTCATTTGTTAGTCGGGTTAGAGCAGTTTCGGTGGAGTGTTGTTGTTCTAAAACCAGATTGTAGGGGATCCAGGAAAGTATTGTCAGAGAGGAATAGCGTCAGTCGGTTGTATACTAGGCGCTCAAGCAGTTTGGAGATGAATGGGAGCAGAGAGATAGGTAGAGGTTAGGGATTGGAGGGATCAAGGGAGGGTTTTTTCAGAATAGGGGTTACAAGTTATTTTATTTATATTTTAGTTATATATTTGTAGGGACTGTGATCGCAGAGATTTTAGACAGTTTAAAGAAGGGGTTGGATGGAGATTAATATATATATATATATATTATATAGACAGACAGAGTACCGCACACAAAGGGACTTTGTAGAGAAACAAAATATTTATTGAAGAAAATCCGACGTTTTCGAGCACCAAACTGTGCTCTTCCTCAGGGACAAACCAAAAGAAAAAATACATACACACCCCTTAAATACCCTACTGCAAAAAATGGCGCCAAAAGTGCAGGTCATCACCATAGTAACCAATGTAAACAATAAAAAACCACAAAGTAAAAATCACAAATACAATAAATGAGCATAATTAAATATACAGCTGGTTACTAAAGGAAATCACAGACGAAAAAGTAATGAAACAAAAAAGATGACGTGTAGCCGATGTGCAGAGTGAGAGTATCAATGTGGATAGGATACAATGTTATAAACCAGTGAAATAGGAGAGATTCCCACCAGAAGCAAGTGCATGTTGCCATTTAGGACTGACCGAGAAATAAACAATAAGTAGCTTACTGGGAAGCGGTGGGGGAATCTGCCGTTCTTATCTAAGAGGGATCGCTGCTGTGCATAGAGGTTAATGCCGCCCGACATGCTATCATTATCAACACCGATAAGTGACGTCATCATGTGGAGTCAAACACGGCGCCGCTGCCATAGCAACGGCTGAAGCTGAAACGAGTGTGGGGACTAGCGCGCCTTAGCCGTCCTAACATTTATAGCCCATTAAACATTACGGCAGGCGCTAAAATTAAAGAATAAAAGAAAAAAAGAAACACATAACACTACTACACGGGATTAATAGACATGAGTCGCACAAAAGGAGTACCTGCAAACGAATTGCTATTCTCCACCGTCCACTTCACGCCATACAGGGAGCCCCATTGAGAGGCCCATATATATGTGTCGCCAAGGTTGTCAATAAAAACTGCCACTAAGGGCTTTGCTCAAACCAGAATAGGTAAAACGAGTTTGCACCACTATGGGCGCTAGTCAGTTGCACCACTGTCAGTGCTGAACAGTAATAGGTAAGAGGGCTGGTAGCTGCACCGCATTAAGTGCTGCTCCATGCCAGCTCCTCTTTGAAAACTTGTTCTTAGTGGCACTATGTGCATCCGGTAATAATAACACGATGTGTGCTGATTCAACAACACTAATGTGGGTGTTACTGATTGAGCAGCCGGAGGTGGCACAGAGACAGTGTCTGCAACAATGCAGGCCTTATTGCAAGATATCTATTCAGGCAGTGAATGTAGGAAAGAGGGTACTGTGTGCGACTATACAAATGCCAGGAAGAAACAATTCCCAGTATGTAAGTGTTAAGATATTAACAAACGGCAAAAATTGTGTAGTGTCACACGTTCACTGCTTCAATCAAAACGGGCATATCTCCATTAGACAATAGATAGTGGGCATATGGCAAATAACCTATCATGCTAAAGTTGCAGGATCAAAGTGAAAGAAAGAAAGAAACCAAATATAGTGACACTTGGAAGTGAAGGTCTAAGTGATCTTGGGATAGCAAAACAATGTACATTAATAGTGAGACTATATATACACAAATAAAACAGAAATATTCATAATATAAAAATAATATTTAGGCTGTACTGAGTTAGGGAGAAAATCAAAAATCTAGATTATAGGGCAAGAGCAAGACAAGGCTAAAGTATCTGTATATTGGGAGCACAGTTATAATATCAACCAGATATATATATATTATTATATATATATATATATTAAGTAAACTAGCGGGATCCAGGCAGACACTTTCTTGGCTTTAAGGCAGTTTATTTACACAGGGGTGCCCATTGCAGCATACAAAACAAATCATAAAAATAAATCCTGCCCTCTGGGCGCTACCTTCACACATTAGATTAGTTTCCCTCACTAACGTGGGCCCCTTGTGGACTACCAGTGGGAAAACACAAATGTTGGGGTCACCCCTGTACTCACAACACTTCTGGGGGATTAGCTCAGCCTCCTGGCTTTCCTTTCAGCTCCTTAGACCCTCAGTCTCTTGGCAGCTTTCTCAAGTCTGGGCTCCCTCTGCTTCTGGCAGTGGCAGGCAGCACCCCCAGCCCCTCTAGGAGTCCTAACACAGAGAGGTATCCTTCCTGCTCTGTGCCCTGCTCTGAGAGAGTGTCTCACACCTTTCTATAGCATTAAATACCTTTTCCACAGGACAGCCTTCCTGTGGAAAGTATGCTCCAATAGGTCGAGGCTGGACTGCCCTGGAATGGATCGCCTTTGATCCTGCTCTGTCTATCCATGACCCTAATGGCTTCCAGGGCCAAGGACAAGCAAGCAACCTTTTAAAACAGAGCATGAGCCCTCCCGGTTTTTTACTATCCTCTTCCCTTAGAGATACATTCTCCCACCTACGGAGAAACTGAAGGGGATAAACTCACCGCTTTCTCTCATTTGTTGGCCATTCTCCACAATATATATATTATATATTATATATACTATATAGTATATATTACTAGACTTATATTAATAATATAGTATATATACTATGATTATATATATATATATTATATATATTATATATTAAATAAATAAATAAGGAGTTGCCGACTCAAAAAGCTCACACCCAAGAAAAGAAAGGTGTTGGCATAGTGATGAGCGAATGTTTTTTGCCAGGATGGATTCCAATGTTGAAAAACTCCGCATTTTGCCATTGCCAAAATTTATTCTGAGAACTGGGTGAAAATTCGCCACAACAAAAAAATTGCAAAGAAAATGTGCCCATTTGACTTTACTGTATTTGAGAGAAAAAAATTTGCAGTGTAAGAATTATGGCGCACAAAATAAAAAAAATGTCATCAGTGTAGAAGTGCCAGAAGAAATTTATTTATTGGCTTCAGCTTTATTTGGGAAGTGAGGAAAAAAAAAGTTGCACAACAATAAGTCCGTTGACCAAAAAACATGTTCGATCTGCTATGTTTTCGCAGACAAATTGCCCACATTTGATTTGGTAAGGACTGCCTGCATTTCAAAGCCAAAAAGCTTTGTTTTGTCTCAAAGACAGGGTGGAGTCTCACTTACTTCTCTAGACCAGTGGTTTCCTAGTTTTGGACCCACCATTGTGGGATTCTGGCCCTGCAAGGGCCAGTTAAGGCGGATATTTGTTTTCCACAACCAAGATCCTGTCCTGAAAGCCCGCCTAAACTGATAAAAGGCGTGGATTTGGTGCAATCACTTCTTTTTCCTCCCAAGCTATCCTTGGAAATGGTGGGATGATACAATTGGTTTTCCTAGAATTCTAACCTTGTTATGATGTTAAGGGGAAACCTGACTAAGATGGGACCTCTAGAGGGAGACGGGGTCCACCTGGCAGTAGAAGTCCAGCTTTAGATTGGACAGTTGACAGAATACTGTCTGCCTTATTCTTAAAACATTCTCGGGGGGTATTTATTATGGATAAACATTTCTGTTTGGATGCATCAATTAATGGCTCGAGTGGGGGTGCTGCACTGGCATAATTTCACCCGCCTATTTTGCGTTCAAAGATCCCTCCATAAAAGCAGGATTTAGCAAGCTTGTTAAAGCCCCCTGCAACATGATGGAGCTACAACCTAGGTGAGCAACAGTACTGGGGCAAATTGAACATACGCAGTAACACACAGCAACCAACACCATATTGGCTTTTTTTATCAGCCACTGCTGGATGGGATAAAAAGAAAAATATGTTGGATTAATTGCTAGAGAGGTAGCTGCCAGGTTGCCCAAATTAAACCGCGTTGGTAAATGATGGGAGTAGAATAAAGTGCCTACATGGCCAATAATGTAGACGATAGGGGTCTAAGTAAGTTGGTCGTAGCAGAAGGGCAGAAAATTCATGGTAGGTATCTGTTATCCAGAAAGCTCTAAATTGTACAGGAGGCAATCTTCCATTAGACTCCAAAATAATTCACAATATTTAGAAATTATTTTCCTTTTTTCTCGTGTAATAATAAAACAGTGCCTTGTTGATCCCAACTAAGATACATAAATCCTTATGAGGCAAAACAGTTCATATCTGGTTATTTTTAATGTTATTTTACTGGCCCAAATTTGCCACATTAGTGCTACCTAGAACACCCTACTTTATTCTGCAGGAAAGCTTTATTTTATACCCGAGTAAAGAGCCCTAGAAGCTTTTCTGTTTGTTAAAGATTGCAGTTGCCATTTTGCTTGTCTTTGTAGCTTCCTGCTAGAGTGATGGTAGCTCAGATTCGTCACACATTCTCTAAGGATGGGGAGAGTGAGTTTTCATGCACTTGCTACTTATGGGAGGGCGGAGCAGGAGAAGGGAGAGGAGGGAGAAGCATGCACAGACTCTGATCCCAGGAAAGAAGATTTTTCTGAGGATGAAGTCGCATGACTGAATGAAACCATTGTTTACAAAAAAGGAGACAGCAAATCCTGTTTCTCTTTGATAGAGGACTCTCGTGTAGCTTTTTCTTGTTGAGTGCTTTTTTTTTTCTGTATTTACTTAGACCTTTCTTGATAAGCCTATACTGTAGTTTTTTACCTTTTCCTTCTCTTAAATGATTTTTAAGTAGGACTTAACGTAGGAGATACAAATTATTGGGAAAGACTCCTCATTCAGAAAACTAGAGGTCCTTGAACATTCTGGATATGGATATCCACACCCGTATAGACAAAAGAATTATTAAGGGAGAAGGGAAAGTCATTTTTTGGAATTTTACTATTCAGTAGGATTTGCCACATTAGTGCACCTAGAATGCTTTATTTATTCTTGCAGAAAGCTTTTATACTCTGATGTAAAAGCCCTTATGAAGCTTTTTCTTTTGAGATTGCAGCTGCCATTTTTAGCTTGGTCTTCATAGCTTCCTGCTTGCAATCTAACCGTATAGCTCAGATCACACTTTTTTAAGGGAGGAGGGGAGTTTTTATGAATCTTTTTATGGGGAGGGAGCGGGAGAGCGGGAGCAGGGAGAGGGAGAGAGGAGGAGAACTGGCACAGGAGTCTGGCCCCGGGACATGAAGGTTTTTCTGAGAGAGGAAGTCAGATACCCTAAGAACATGTTTTACAAAAAAGGATACAAGAAATCCTGTGCTTCTTTGATAGAGGACTAAGTGCAGCTTTTCTTGTGAGGGCTTATGGCTTGTATTGACATAGACGCTTTCTGATAAAGATAACTTAGTTTTTACCTTTCCTTCTCCTTAAGTGTTAAGTACTTGCTGGTTTATCCCCTTCCACCACACACAGCAATGACCTCAGAGACCTAGTGGCCACCCAGAGAGAAACATTAATCGACGGAGTACAATGTTAAACTGGGGAGTAAATATCTTATAATAGATGAGTTTCAGAGTCATTGAAACACAGTTTATAGCACTAGCCATAGGTGTTGGGTAAGGATTTGAGAGTGGTGCTTCAAACAAAGGATTTTCTGGAATGAATTCAAGGAAACTTGCCTCCTCAGTGGTCACTTCATTTGGGTCAAATGGGCAAGGATCTTCTTGTTTGCAACTCACCTAATAAAAAAAAATCTCCACAGTATTACCATCCTTTGAAGAACTCTGTTTTGTAACCTGGAGGATAATGCAATGTTTGGATCTCGAGTCAGGAGATACATAGTTTACATAGGGTGCATTTCAAGTCAACCCTTCCAAGTAAACTACTACACATAACCTATACTTGATCCTATCTACTACACTTCACATACAGTACATAAACCATTATTTTATTAGACATTTATTATAACCGACACATATCCGCAAGGCTGTGCAATAAGTGGGTTACATAATTGGACATACAGTAGTACATATTAAAGCAACCCAATACTGATAACAGGCGAGTGAAGAGAGCCCTTGCCCAAAAGAGCTCACAATCTACAAGGAGAAAGCGTGGAGACCACAAGGGGTGAACATCAATACTACTCATCAAGCCCTCTTAAAGCTATTAACAGGACTCTTGCCGTCACAATGTCCACTAAGAAGGGCATTCCACAACCTCACTGCCTCACCTTGAAACCAACCTGCTCATGAATG
The DNA here is from genome assembly GCF_000004195.4 of Xenopus tropicalis. NCBI lineage: Eukaryota > Metazoa > Chordata > Amphibia > Anura > Pipidae > Xenopus > Xenopus tropicalis. The sequence goes on from NC_030686.2 coordinate 21,239,536, forward strand.
CTATTCCTCTTAATCTATAGGGGTGGCCTCTGGTGGTGCTGATCATTTTATGGGAAAAAAGAACTTACTTCTCTTTATTATATATATATATATATGTACCTTTGATGTATTTGTTACAAATAATCATGTCCCTCACAAAGTGCCTTTTTTCCAGAGAAAACAACCTCATCAACCTTGACAGGTCTAACCTCATAGTTTTAAATCTTAATCCCCTTTACCCGGTTAGTTGCACGTTCTCTGCACTCTCTCCAGCTGATCGATATCCTTCTTAAGGACTGAAGCCAAATGCACTGCATACTCAAGGTGAGGGCCTTACCAGAGACCTATAATAAGAGGACAAAAATTTTTTTCATCCTTAACGTTAAATGCCTTTATTTTATAACATAGACAGTACCTTTATTTGCTTTTTGTACCCAGTGAAATGAAACTGCCTGAAATTAGACAACTTGTTACTAACAAAAAATCCACCCAGATACCTATCTGTTAAAACACATCAAACACACTACCATTTAGATATAACACGCCTGTATATTATTTTCTACCCAAAGTGCATTTCTTATGCAACTTGTCAACATTGAACCTCATTTTTCCATTTTGCTGCCCAGTTTTCCAATTTTATTCAATAGTGGGCAGCCATCCTGCATGAAACTTTCTACAATTTAGTATTGCCAACAAAAATAGAAACAGCACTCTCTATTGCCTAACTTCCAGGTCATTAATAAACAAGTTAAAAGAAGCAAAGGACCAAGAACTGACCCCTGCGGACTCACTAACCATACTGGCCCAATTCTCTATCCAAGTACAAATACTATCCACTCCTTTTAAAAGGCATTAAATTAGTCTGGCAAGATCTGGCTTACACGTGAAAACCATGCCAGCACAAACTTTTGATTGTGATTTCAAAGTGTATTCAAGTACCCTATACCTTATTAACCCGTATCCAAAGCTTCCTACTACTGAATGTCAGTCTAACGGCCTGTTAGGCTACACCATGCAGTTTCTCTTATCCAAATTAACAAATATTTATTGTTCTAGGTCCTATATTCCTCAATTTTGTCTACTTTCTGTGAGGTACTTGTATCAAACGCCTTTTAGCTAAATCTAAGTATATGACATCCACTTGCCATTACAGCATTGAGCTTCCTTTTCACCTCCCTCATAAAGGCAACTAAATTAGTCTGGCAATGACCGTTACGCATAAAACCATGCTGGCACAAAACTTATATTATTGTGATTTGCAAATGTATTCAGTATCGCCTATCCTTTATTTCACCCTTCCGGAAAGCTGTTCCTATTTTTACTGGATGTCAGACTTAACAGGCCTATAGTTTTCAAAGCTGAGAACGGGATCCTTTGAATAACGGCACCACATTAGCAATTTGCCAGTCTCTCTTGCCATCATGCCAGACCTCAATGAATCCGTGAAAAATTAAGTTAAGAGGTTTGCTAGGTACAGCCATTAATACCCTGGGTGAATACCATCGGTCCTGGACCTTTGTTTACCTTTACATGTTCAAGTCTCTTTGGAATTTCTCCTGAGTGGCCTATGCATCAGTAGTTTATATTACTTAGAATTGGGATCTATTAAAGGGAAACCTTAATTAGCTGGGCTCCTCAGATGTATTAGTATAGACGATGAAAAATAGGAGTTAAAATTTCTGCTTTTATCCCGTTTCCATCAACCAAACTGACCCACCCTGTGATAATAAGGTTCCCAACCTTTCTAGCTGTCCATTTTTTTTACTTGTTTACAAAGAAATAATTTTGGATTAATAAACAACAAAAACATGGCTTTACAGCAATAAATTCCCACAAAATATCCAGATAAAACTAATATATGGAACGCTGGGAACAAAGGCTACATATGAACGCGAGGATTGACAATGGCAAACACTCCTAGAAACATCAGAAGAGGCATCTTATTAACACAATTATCAAGAAAATGGCTTTAAAACTTTACCTCTATGACTTAGGTACCTCAACACCACTAAGCCATCAAAGCAGCCAGGACAGGCGGGGGCCACACAGAGGTTCCATGGGCCGCAGTTGGACGCACTGCCCTATCTGATCCCATTTTCACTTTCTTTTCTTTCCCCTCCCCATGTCTTTATAATGTAACCTACTTTTCTATAAAACACAATAAACAAAGTAAAATAAAAATATTAATTTTGGGATTCCTTTTACTCTAGCTGCGATTACCAATTTCCATCTCTATTTTAAGCTCCTTGATAGCCTTTTTGTTTGCCTGCAGTAAAACCATTAAAAATGGTTGGTGGACTACCTGCCATGGGTGGTTGGTGGCAAAACAATAGATCTTTTCTATTACATAGAGGAAGATTTCAACATGGCCATGGCCAGTCACCCTTATTAGACCTCCAAAAGCAGCTCTGATTTTTCAGATCAAACATATGGGGTTTGAGTAAAGAAATATCTTTATATTCATGTTCTTTTCTGGTCAAATGAGCTTTAATTTCATGAACATGGCAGATTTGTTTAATTGCGCAATTGGTCAGCAAAGTCGTGATCTCACAATCATGTTAAAGCTTTCTTCTTCTATCGCTGGTTTATAGAACCTAGCAGTTTTGGGTTTTATTGTCATTTTTTGTTCCTGCTGTAGGAGAGCTGATTTGTACTTGTCTGACTGATCAGAAACTGGACTCACCTGATCAAAACTGTAGTAGCATTAGCCGTAGAACCAGGACACAACCAGTATGGCTGTGATTTAATTTGGGTAATTTCCTTTCTTTTCCTCCTTCTTCCAAGTTAGTACCAGATTTAATTCATTGCAAAGTGGGGAAGTACTGTGCAGAATATGTGCCCCAGCTATACTCTGGCTGGAGCATTCATACAATCTGCGGGCGTTATCTATCCACGAAGGGCGCAGACTTTCACTGGACCTGTGTGTTAAACTCGGGGCGTGCATTATTAATTGTATGTCTCTTCATAACAGCCTTTTGCTTGTCCATAAAATACAATGTTATTATTATAGCTTATGACCCCTTTTAAGCCATAAGTAAAGGGGGCTAATATAAAATGTGCATACTTCAAACGAATTAACCTTGGGCGTTCACAAGGCTGTCTTCAAGTTGGTGGTATGCATTCTGCTAGTGCGTCCCATGCGCTCCTGACCCCTCCTTTTTCTTCGAGATGCGAGGCAGGCCAGTTTCACAGCAAAAATTCTTCTTCTTATAGCTGCTATATTTTACATTATCTGCAGTGATGTCGTACGTACACATGTGGAGATTGGCGTGTGGTTGCTATGATGATCTGTTGTTGGAAAATCTGTCGGTTCAGTTCATCTGCTTACGCCCCAGTGATCAGACATCAATATAAAAGGATACTGTTCTCTTTTATGCTTGCACGCACTGGTGTCTAGGCGACGTATACAGCTCGTACTATAGCAGCAGTCCGACACTCGAGCCATGTGGCGAACAGCCTCTTGGTAAGGTTAATAAGTATAGCGGTACTGGAATCATTGCAAATCACATTCACAATCACCAGTTTGTGCCGGCATGGGTTTTTACTGTAACGATCTTGCCAGACTATTTAATTGCCTTTTTGAGGAGGTGAGAGGAGCTTGATGGCTGTAATGGCAGTGTGATGTTATCTACTTTAGATTTGTGCTAAAGCTTTTGAATGCAGTACCACACAGAAAGTTATTGAGAGGAACACTAATTATTTTGTACTTGGATAGAAACGGTGCTGAAGGTAGATTCAAGAGTGCGGTAAATGGAACATTTTTCTTTGGCAAGTGTTGTTAGTGGAGTACGCAGGGCGCGCTCGTCTGGTCATTAAATGACCTGGATTAATCATATTAAATCCAAGTTTATACATAAATTGTGAGTGTTGGGCGTATCGTTTGGAGAGGATCTGGGTTTTTTTTGTGATACAAGTTGTTTAGTTCCAGGCAGTGGTCATTCCTTGGCTACTACAGGTAAGCAATAAAGTTGTTTGTCTTGGATAAAAAAGGGCATTGCGCAGGGGATGTAAAACATAATTTTCCTCTTTAACGGTTCGTCTGTAAGGCTCGCCTTATATGCAGTGCCAGTTTTTGGGCTCCAGTCCTTAGAAGGATATTATGGCTGGAGAGAAGTGCGAGAGAACTGCATACTAAACTGGTAAATGGGGATGAAGATTGTAACCAAAGGTTAGACAAGGTTGTGGTTTGTTTCTCTGCGAAAAACGGTGCTTGCGAGGACATGATTATCTGTACAAGTACATTAGCGAGGGCTTATAGGCAGATTAGGGGATGTCTTTTTCTCCAACTAAAAATGAGGCATGCGCACAAAGGCTCACCCTTCAGATTGGAGGAATGGACTTTCTATTTGAAGCCGCGTAGGGGGTTTTTCCCATGGTAGAGGCTAGTGAGATTTGGAATGCCCTTCCTAGTGATGTTTTGTAATGTGCAGTTCTGGTTTGGTTAATGCATTAGCAGAGGGCCTTGAACAAGATAGTACCAAGGCTATTGTTATACTAAAATCTCACCAGTTAGTATTGATGGTTTGGTATATATGTTTTATGTATATGAGTAAATGATAGTGTCAGTATGTTTGTGTGATGTTGGGTTTATCTTGGAACGGTGTGAACTTGATGGACTCTGGTTTTATGCAAACCCGCATAACTATGTAAAGGCGCCTTATACACGTAGCATAACAATTTTTGCGAGACCCTTGGTTGCACGATAAGATCTGGGTTTCCCTCTAGTGATGGTTTGGGCTGATAGTCAGATATGGAGGTGAAACAATAGAAATTCTACTCACTACCAATTTAGCCCTAAACGCTAGATTTTGCTTGGGCAACTTTCCGGTGGCGCCTGATCAAATCTTACTGGCCGGAAAGACGAGATGACTGATAAATATCCGCAGCCTTTGCGTTTTAGCAAATTTGCTTCAACCAATGTGTTCTATAGTACGGAGATGTGACCTATGGCGCCATGCTCCCTCACTGGCAAACACTGAACACTGAATCTGTGTGAATGTCTTATTAGCCTACCCAAACAAAAAAGAAGGCGCAGTCCGTTTTTATACTTGCATGGTGTAGTAACAGGCCTGGTTGTCTGACTCAGTAGTTAGGAAAGCTTTTGGAATGGGTTAATAAGGTATAGGGTTACTACGATACATTGCAAAATCACCAATCACAGTTTGTGCCGGCTTGGTTTTAAAGTGCTGTCTTGTATAAAAAAGGCATTGACTCGGGATGGAACTATTTTGCCTCTTTATTACAATGTTACAATTTTTAGAAAAGTACTGTTCATATGTTGGATCCTTTCCCCCAGGTACTGAGTAAATCTCTTTGCCCAGGATACATTATCTTGGCACTAAGCAAACATACAGGGATGGATTGGGTCGCGTGGCCATGGGGGCCCTTTAAGTCAGCAGCTCCAGTCCAACACTGCAGTATAGTGCTTTGGTTTACTATACTGGTTGCATTTACTTGTCAGGACGGCAGGAGTAACTTGGGAAATAGATTCAATCCAGGGGCCAGTACAATTTTTAAGGAAGGCGTTCACTGGCGTGGCGGCAAGAAAATTGCTTTACATTCTTACAGTAATGTTAGGTATTGTTTTTTTAAAAAGTTTATGCATGCAAAATTTGCATTCTCCAGTGCTATGGATGCCTCAGTCATGGTCAAATAGGGCCGTGTGTGATTTATTTTTATTTTTTTTTTTATTTTTTATTTTTTTTTTTTTATTTTTTTTTTTTTTTTTTTTTTTTATTTTTTTTTTTTTTTTTTTTTTTTTTTTTTTTTTTTTTTTGTTTTTTTTTTTTTTTTTTTTTATTTGTTTTTTTTTTTTTTTTTTTTTTGTTTTTTTTTTTTATTTAATTATTTTTTTTTTATTTTTATTTTTTTTTTTTTTTTATTTTTTTTCTTTTTTTTTTTTTATTTTTTTTTTTTTTTTTTATTTTATTTTTTTTTTTTTATTTTTTTTTTTTTTTGGTTCTGTCTGTGCTCTGTTTTATTTTCAATCTTTTATCTTGCTTCCTCCTTCTTCTGTTTTCGTTACTATATGATGTTTTTTATTTATTAAAACATGCGGACTTGAACCGGGTATCTATC